>NW_027605243.1:0-50682 GCF_048128805.1 Centroberyx gerrardi
GTAGCCAATGTGTAAAGCAAAATTGAGGATCGAATTTCAACTTTTTTTCCAACTATTTTCCAACAGTCCAGTTTTCATTCAGTTCTCTCAACTGAAGAGAAAAATATGACATCTGTGGTTTCTGAAGAGCTTTCAAAAACATGCTTGACAAAACATTCATGCGTGAGAAGGACTCCAAGATATTCTTTTATCTACAGACCAGGTATTCAAAATTGTCTGCTACCCTATTTGACATCATCCAGTCCTCCATTGTAGTTCCACAGTGCAATGCAAACAGCAGGAGCAGCGAGCTAGTTAGCTTGGTAACTTACTAGCTTCAACAATGCTGCATTCAGAGAAAAAGAGCCATGAGTGTCAGTGTCCAGTCAGTGTGTGGGGACAAAATACACTCTAAATAATAGCAAACGTGAAACTTGACATTGGCAAAGTGACGGCATATATCAGGAAAGTTTGGCTTAGCTCTCTTGAACTGTATAATATCATACAGGGTGGCAGAAATCTTCAAGCGCATGCCAAGTCCTGATTTACACATCGCATAAGGGGTAATGTACAGCGAGCCAGTCATCGCAAAATAAGCGCTGACAGGGTGCATCAAGAAGCGGAGGGGTCTCGATCGCCCTGAAGGGCCTTATTTTGCAATAATGAACGGCTCCCTGTACATTATCCCGCTTATTACACAGCTACTTAGCAAATACATTAATCATTTGACACAAAATATTGATTCAAAATTATTTTATTACAAGCTGAAGTCATTTAAAAGCTCCCACCCAAAAAATAGTTCAGCACTGCAGCCATAGAAAAGTCTGTAGCTAGCATCCATGGGTTACACTGTATTAGAACTGCAACCATAGCAACGTCAACAAATCTAGTTAGGTTGCCATTCAGCCTGTAACCACCAATCAAAAGTTTAATGCTCTCTGAATAAATTAAAAGTCATATTGAATCTTCCATATTTCCAACAAGGCACAAGGTATCACTAGTTAATTTGAATAGAAAGCAACCAAAATGACCTGACTTTTTCACTGCAGAGTGATATGATTGGAAGTGAAAGTAGTTTATATTCAGAAATAACAGAATGTGGTCATTGGCCAATCAGAATTGAGTATTCAACAAGGCTGTGTAATAAAATATAATTGCTATCAATTGCTATGGCTAAACACACAAGTTAATTACAGGTGAGGCCCTCGGCAATTGGAATACAGGTGTAAATAACACAAAGTAACAAAATTGCTTGTACAAACAATAAAGCATGAGTGTTTCCTCATGCAGCATCATTTTTCCAGCATTTCAATGCCATTTTTCATACAATCAACAAAAAAATATTTTACTTGCCAATCATAATAGAAAAGTAGTCAACTTTGTTGCCTAGGACTTAAGTTGCTCATACTACCAAGACAGCTGAAGTGCATGGTTCCCATGACAATATATCTCTCTTTTTGGTTGTTGATTACCTTTAGATCCAAATTACAATACTGTATATTCTAAATTACTTGCAGTGCAACTAAATTTGTCAACTTAATAATCACAAATTAATAGCTTTAAACATCTTGGACTTTATGTCCTAACTTAGAAGCAAACATATATGTAGCTGGTGCAACTCACTCCATTTCGATTGTGCACAATTGTTGGAATTGTCTTGAATGCATTTTAAAAACACATTTGATTCTTACCAGTCCAAACAGCCTCCATTTCAGCTCAGTGAGGCTCTACCATATGATGTATTTTCTCTCCCATCCCCCTTTCTTTGTGTCTGCTGAAAGTCATGTGACTATTGGGGAAACAAATAATTTCATTGGCTATATTATGAGCGTGCTTAAGAAGAGCACAGCAGCTTGTCTTGGGAGTCAAGAACTAGGTACAATGTCTTCTGCGATGGGACGGCCAACACAAATGGGCTGGCGCACCTATCCAATTAACACCCTGCCTGCCAATCCCTGTCAGGTCACGCGCTGACTCCCATGGCATGCTCTACCTGTCTCTGCTGTGCTCAACACATGCCCAGCTCCAATATAGAATTAACGCCACTTTTCACCTGGTCACGCTGACATGCCATAGATTAGAGTGGTGCAGCATAGAGATATGCAAGGCAGTCCAAATGAGGGTTCCTGGGGTTAAGATTTCAAATGCAGTGGGGCTATTGTTTTGCCACTCCTTTAATATTAATTAAACTCTAGGGTGAATATGTTCTTAACCAAACTGCCGCTTAATTCCTCCAAGAGTCAACACCTGATAAGAGATTTTATTTAATGGCTACCTGGATGTTACAACTTATCACACCAGTTAAGACCTTAATAAGACTAATAAGCTGTTGGGGCTCAGTGGTTCTTTTGTATTGCACATTTTCCAAGAGTAATGCATTTTTTATGCACTGCCATGAATAAAAATATGATTTGCTTCATTCCTAATCTCTAATCAAAACATAATACAAAATATGTGTAGCACTGCCACAGAAAGTCTATTCTGTAAGGTTTATTCTGAAATATGTTGTCAGAGATCTTGACAGCATATGACAGTTAAACTTGAGTTTTATGCATATTTTGAATCTGTTGTTTTAGTCGTGTTTGCATTATTTGCACACACTTAAAGAGACATGTTTTTGATTACAATGAAATGAAAACAATCACAGTTTCAAACTTTCTGAATCCTCAAAAAATCATTAAATCTAGCAACTGACCCATCATGATGATGATGATGATGATGACTTTATTTGTCCCCTGGGGGAAATTTTTGCGTAGAGTTTTAAGGGGGTGAATCTTACAAAGTTGGAAAAGTCAGTAATACTTCTTTATCTAATTCAAGCGTGAACTCTTCAATCAGCTTATATGGTACCACACTATAATGCTAGCAGGCATAAGTGATGCTGCATGACATCTGTCAGATATGCAGTGCATATGCCCTAAAGAATGGAAATGACATTTATCACAAAAATAATTTATTTAAAAAATCCCTCTCTAACCCACTCTCTCACATGGTTTTGCATCTTCTGTATCTCCATGGATAATGGAAGGCACCATCCAGTTTAATGGCTCCATGTTGGATATTTTTAAATCTGTGGCAGTGACACGATGCTGGTTCTTGGCACCAGCCTTGTTCAGGATCTTATTCTACCTTCTCTTCCAGCAAGCTTTTCCACCACTGCCTGAGATGTAAAACAAGTCAACGTGTTGTCCTCAACAAATGATGCAGGCGCCCCTTGGGCCAATCAGTAACAGGATGCTTCTCTCCGAGTTTCATCCGAATCGGAGCGGTGGTGTAGCAGTTATGGCCTCTTTTGGCCAAAGTTAGAAATTTTGAACTAATCTTGAATTACAGCATCCCCATCAAGGAAATCGGTGTCATTTTTTTTAATTGTCAGAACACAGTGCCAAAAAGCATCATCCCTCACATTTGAGTTAAAAATGTTGACCTCTAATTATAGTGCCCCCATTAGGCCAATTACTGTAATTTGTAAGGATAGCTGGATTTGTGTAGCACGTTTCATGCCATGGTGTACAGTAAGGGCCTTTGGAAGTTTGAAAATATGAAGTGCAATGGCAAAATGCATCATCCCTCTAAGTTTTGTCAAAATCGGACCATTGGTGTCCGATATATCACAGTTGAGTTTATCATTTTGACCTATAATTATAGCGCCCTTATTAGGCCAATCACTGTAATTTTTTAAATGCCAAAACATGATGCCAAAATGTATCATCCCTCCAATTCTTGTCAAGATCGGACCAGTTGTATGTGAGATATCACCTGAAATAACATGTTTGACGGACAGATGTTCTGGATGGATGGATGGATTTCATTGCGTGGGGGATAATGAGTCTATGTTCATACAAGAGCTGATGGGAGAACTTGTACAACTCAACCCAAAGCCCAAAGTGTGACAACTATTCTTACTATAGGACTGAAAGGACTACACCAACTTTTTGGGAGTTTGGCCCATTGGTTCCCTTACCCAATATTTGACGAGAGGATTGGCACCAAAATCATCTCTGTGTCTCCAGTAGATATCTCTGTCCGGTGTGCATGCTAATGCTTTAGCATACAGTATGTTAAGTAATCAAGGCGTTTGAACAATAAATGTAGCTAGTCGCCTTTACAGGACAAGACATACTAATTGATATTTATTTGGTTTGGAATATGTTTATCCACTCAGTAATGTACAGTGAGGGCTGCAGTCCTTTCTCTATCATCATACATGATGACAATGGTTAAAGGAGTCCAGCTATATCTGTTTTACCAAGAACAGTGTCCTATCCAGCACTTTTCACACTTAATGTGTATTTATCCCTGACACATAGAACAATTTGGTTCGTTAAAGTGAACATACTATAAACTACTGTCTACTAAAGCCATAAGTGAGAGAGCAGTTTGCTGGTGACTAATGTTACACCAACGTCATTCAGAACTAACAGCAACATTATAAAATGAAGCTCATTTAGAAGTAAATGCTACCACAGTCATTATCTACATAGTTAGTCTTCCATTTATTGTCAACTGAACTGCTCCAAGCTGTGCAATTTCACAGGTGAGAGTATTTTTTCATTATTTCTCACATTGGGAGAATTCTTCAACTTTAGTGGTATTTCCATCTCTGCTATTTAAACAAAAAAATCTCTTTCAAAAGCTATCATAAGGGGAATAATAAATGAAGCTTCTCTGTGAAACAACAACATTAAAGAGTAATTTCAGATTTCCACACTTCTAGGTCAGGTGCCAAAATTCAGTTTGAAGCTCATAAAGCTCGCTCCTTGAGGGAAAGCTATAGTTGTTCAGCCAGAACATCAGAAGATAGACAGCAGCAAAACTCCGAAACAAGTATCCAGTGTCACTTTCCTATAAACATACAGCATCTTTATTTATATATTTTACAAGTTTCTATGATAGTTACATAGATACAAATAGATGAGTTGGCAGAGATAAGTGTGATAGTGTAACATAAGCTGGAATTCAACCGAATGAACACTAGCAGACTGAACCAGGATACCCTGGAAATGTTTCTACTGCCAGTTAAGGCCAATTTCTGTTGGGAAATTCACACCATGTTATTATTCATGATGTGAAATCTGAATGTATAGTTGTCAATAACCTTAATCGTTTTAGATCGTCTTCCATTGGTTGTAAAGATGTCAAAACCTAGTGCAGTCTGGTATTGAAGTGCAAGGGAAAACCAAGCTAGTAATCAAGAATTTATTTGCCCTTTTTATGGCAAAGGAAGTTTCAGAAATATTGATGGTTTCATGCCAAAGCGGCTACTCAGTATTCATTTATTAAAGGTACAACATGTACAATGTTCTCTCTATATATATCACTGCCTGAGCTATGACAGTGACTGTGAGCAGTGCTTTATCTAAATGTAACTTAACGTATCCTCATCTGATTTTGATGCATCGTATTTCAGCCCACCAGCAGGGAAGTGAAAGATTTTGTGTAATTCTGAATCTGAAAGCTCCCAAGCCACCCCAAAAGAAGGCACAACATAAATCCTTACTGTTTTTTGGAGATGCTCATGTTTGGACAACTTTCAGGAATACAAAAACCATATGTACAGAATATCAACTGCAGTAGATAAAGTGTTGAAAACTGTACTCTCTGTGATAAGGCTCAAATTACAGGTAAAAAACACTAACAAGGTGTTCATTAAACAACTTATTTTGTTGAACAATTTGAATAACATTTGAATGATCACATTTCACTTCACTCACAGTGTCTCTTGGTCCCTGCAGGATTCCTTCAATCAAAGAATTCCTTTAATGTACACCTCTAAAGGTATTATGCTGCTTATACCATGGCCACTTGCCAAAGATTAAGAATAAGGAGTGTTAAATACTTTTTTTTTCTTCATGTGTTTGGCATTCAAAATGAAAACTGTTTGCTTTCATTATATCTGTTTTCCTAGTAACACCTTATATCTGGAACACAATGGGATTTGTAGGCAATGTAAACATTACTTCCCTTCTCCAGGAAATAGGATGCTGTGGCAATGGAGAGAGTTTCTCAGACCCTAAATGGCAATAAATCAACTACAGTGGTTATTTAGCATATATGGTCTGAAACTATGGTTAACATAACTAGCTAACTAGCTAATCAACTGAATTCAATATCCAAAATATTATCAACATTATTTTCCCAAATATTTATTGGGCTAAAATCATCATTTCATGTTCAACTGGATGAAAGACAGGATGTGTGACTTTAATGTGGAAAATAACTTTTTATCAGTTCAGACAACTTGTCAGGACGTCCCATAATAATCACCATTGACTGCACAGGTGAGGGAATTTCTACAGTGTAGTCCAGCTATTTTTTCAAATAGATAGTATTAAGAAAGGATAAACACTGTTACGTTGGAACTAAATATAGATGTGAATGTGATAAATTACAATCTCAAATCACCCATATTCAGCATTTATTCCTCTCCCTCTTTAAATCCTTTACAATTTAGAGTTTTTATGTTTTAAACAGCAGGTGGACACGAAAATAGATACAAAACAAATGTGCAATGTTTGAAAGGCTAATTTACCAAAAACATTTAAACTATGTAAGGTACAATGTCAGTGCTTGCAACTGCCAACAAATCATTAATGAAATAGTAATCAGTGACAGATACACATGTTTTAGGGCGACTATAAAAAGGATTTTACAGGGACTGTACTTATGATTTCGCTTTGACAGCAACAGTTGCTTTATTTTTATAGCCTTTCAGATTTTACAACTGTTACTTTTATTGATGTTTAAAAGATGTAAGTGTTCAAACTGGATTATGATTGATGGTTTGACAACCACAGGGGAGCAGGTAAGATAAAGCACGCTCTCTTAGCTCCCCCCCCCCCCTAAAAAAGCCTGAGGTGGCCCTGCATGCAGATAAGAGTTGGTAGAATTTGATACATGACAAAAAATTTAATAAAATCGTAATCATAGCTTTTCCCTCTGTCAACTTGAGCAAGGGAAATATCATTAAGCCCGGTATGCCAGAAATAAACTGTGGTATCCTGGGATGTTACAAAGCATTAACATCAAGCAAAGAAGTATCACTTTCCAAGTTTGAGCATTGTACGTGAAAGGCTATACTCACCTCAGTGGATCCCAGTGGATATTAAGCTAACAGGTCTGGATTCCAGTGGGCATCTTAGCAAAGAGATCCACTTTATTACCCCATATGTCAATGGCACAAATATGATCTAGGTGATGTGATGCTTTTAGAGGACTCAACCCAGCAGCTTTGTATAAGGGGGTGCAGCTTGTCTACACTGCATGTAATTTGCAGATTCTTTACACTGTATTGTGTACACTGACAGGTTTGTGGTTTGTTTGCACTTCATGGGTGTCCAATTGATTAAGATTAAAGGAGGACCGTTTGGCTGGCTGTCGTAAAATTCCTAGCTGATTTGTATTTACCGTGCCCCTCCTTTTAAGCACAAGCAGACCCTCCTAACTACACACCTATAACATGAGCCAACACAGGCCACATGCTGGTCCGCATGCTGGTTCACATGCACCACATGACACAGCAACTGAATAAAGCCATCACTTACTTATTAAAAAAATGGGCTTGTGTCATCGCTCTCTATTCAGCAATTTCAGGGAGAGCAGGGAGCTTTACCAGTTCAGCATACACACAAGAAGAGACCTCCTATTGAACATATATCTTCTGCTCCTATTGTCACTCCCAAAATTGAATCAAATTGAAAAATTCCTGCCTTTGAATGCCATCATTATAAGTGCAATGTTTAAATTATCTGTCCTAAAGGCATTGCTTTTATTAAAAGGGAAATTCAGAGCAATGGTGAAATATTGCTTAGGGGGTATATTAAAATGAAATTATCACCTGCCTCAAGTTTTTGATTATTAACATCAAAAGTAATTCTAGTTCTTGGCAACATTCATATTTGCAGTAATAATTCTGTAATGCAATTAGAACTGTATGAACAACATCCTTGAAATTGTTACTTATTTTAATTAAACGACAAATTTGAAAGGTAGAAATGAAGTGGGTTGAATAACAAAGGGAAATATTATGTCAAAGTCAGAGGAGTGGTTTTATTTTCCACTGCAAGCTAAAGCCAAACTACAAAGTACAAGAACTGAATCCTGTCCTACTTCAGTTGCTTTGATAGTGGACCACCAAGTTATAAATAATGTATTAAAGGATTTACAATGCAGAGAAAGAGAGCTGCTTTTCAGAGGAATGAAAGTTCCTTTACTAGTGCATGAAAAAAACATGTTAACTCTTTGCAGTCCAGACCCAATCTGAGTTATAAAAGACTTCATATATTTTCTTTTGTATTGTCTAGGTTAAGAGAGTGTTTGGTTTCCTTTTTACAGTTTGTGGTAGCTTATTTTTTCTGCCAAAAGGTGTTTGAGGCCTACTGGGACCACTTAAAAGTTTATGCAGAGCACTAGCCAAGTTGGACAAAAAAGCCTTGAAGTATACACACACTGGCCCCTTTCTCAGACCCTCTCAGCTCTGGCTAGGGGGAGTGTTGTTGGTTTATGAGAGGGAAAATAGCCCCAGCCTTCTGCAAAAGTGAAATGGGATTAAGGCCTTTGTTCAGCCCACAATGGTGAGGGGAATTAGCAATAGTTGTAGGCACTTAGAAGAGCTCTCACACAGAAGCTTATCCCAGATTTTGCACAATAATCATTTGAATATCAACAGTGTTTTGCAACTACAGCGCTAATGTATAAACCTCTCTCTTTTAGATATCGAAATCCCCAAAAGGATGTTACCAATGGTTACATCACAAATATTCACACTCTTTATGATGAATCATAATTTTAGTATCATTGTGCTTCATGTAGCAGAAAGACTAGAGAATAAGTTGAAGTTTGGGACAAGAGTTATTGACATTTTTATGAGCAATGATCCAAACTTTTTATTTGTTTGGTGAAATAAAATGATCTGCCCCATATTAAAATATGTACTTTATTATACATAGTTGAAGCCTGGACAGCATCTGTTGTATCCACTATAGGTCTCATGGAAAACAGAATATGACTTGTAGCTTTCCTACAATAAATGCATCATATTTCAGTAATACTACTAAGTTATAGAAACATTTAATACCCAACTTAAATCTAAGTAATCATATGATACACTCTTTTTGTATTTTTTTATTTCTTGGCATTAGCTGGCCTTCTTATCCAAAGTAACTTACAATAAGCAGCAATAAGTTTAATAAGAATTAAGTTCCTAGATCATCAACATTACAAGGAACCAAAAGTCAGGATTGCAAGCCAGTACATACACTGAAATGTGGTTTGTAAGGAAAATAAAAAAATATATGTATTTGTTTCAGATATTGCACCACATTTTCTCTCCTTCACTATGAGCTTTGTATGACACGGTGATCTAGCAATATTAGGGGAGAAACACAGACTACAATGCTTTCTGTTGGATTGCATCATTAGGTTTGACTGGGTGCAGAGGGAATCCTCTGACCAGCATAACTCTCACAGAAGGGGAATAATTCACAGCTTCTGCCTCAGTTGAGTCTCACAAGACCGGCCTCAAGAAGTGTGATGGCCTCAGCATTTTTCTCCACAGAGTGAAAACGTATTGTCCAAATCACAAAACATTGAGTGAGATCAGCAGACTTGTCAAGAGGCCCTGGCTTGAATATGAATGATGAGAGAAGAGCAGGGTGGTCTAGTGCTGTTTTGGTGTAGGCAGGTGAAAATAAGCTCAACTGTCCCTGCCAGCTGCCCATCGCTAAATCAGAAATAGGAGAGTAGAATTTACAAAAAAACCTACTTAACACTACTCCGAGAGTGAAAATAATAGCTACCCAGAAGCACCAGCAACACACAGTCATCATGCGCAGACAGTCACGCATGTGTCAAAATGTATTGAATTGCTTTAGCATGATTACATATTCTTAAATATCAGCAGCACATGTAATCGTAACACCAACTTCTTCAACTTTTTATAACGCAGGTAAATTCCTAGCACTCATAATGGAGCGAAACGACTGAAGGTGGGCTCTCAAAATGAATACACGCATGGACTTTCCATCTAAATGAAGAAATTAAGACATAACACCTCCCCTCCCCTCCCTTCCCGTCCGAACACATGCACGCACGCTAGCTCAATTCACTTGAGTGTCTGCATAGTTTCTGTATTCAACTGGATACAATGATGCACAAGATGAATAAAGTTATCTCTGGTGTTGAATGGGATGTTGCTGGTGGGAGGGAATAGGGAGGTTCCCTACGTTGGGGCTGAAAAGAGCCGTGCTTTGAGGGCCAGTGCTGCGGGGTCAGGGCCCAGCTGCTTTTAAGGGTGAAAGGGACACCAGCGGGCTGGACTGGCTCAAGAAACCTAACAAAAACCAGTCATGTCAAATAAAGACATCCCAGATTGGACGTTGACAGATCCCTTCCCAAAGTTGCTGAACACACTTCACACATTCAAACTGGTCTGGTTTGTATCATATATCACAGTCAGTGTCCCATTTCACTTGTTAAATTAACAGCCAAGTCTCATGTCTTGCTTTTTTTTGGTTTTGTTTGTTTGTTTTGTTTTGTTTTGTTTTTTGGGTCTGATACTTTGGTGAAAACAACAGGTCTACACAGGTAGGAGCCATTTTTTAAAATAATTTTATGGTGCCATTATTTATTATGTTACACTCAAATGTGATACTCAGATATTTACCATTTAAGATCAACTCAGTCAAAGTCCTCTTTCTTTGTAACACAATAGGTTTTTGTATGCCCTTGTTTGATTTCAGACTTATATCATTATTACCAGTTGGTGCATTAAATGAGTGTGTGATGTATTGAAGTGTATTGGTAATACCAGCACACATTGGTCTAACAGTGGTTTGTTGATTAGGTTTATTTTACTTTGAAATTGGCATGTTGATGGTGCTGGTATTGACTGTCATTTGAAAAATTGACATGAGGCTTTCACTGCCTCTGAGTTTACACAATTTCATAGGGTGCTGAAATTCTCTAAGTTTGAATTTGCGGGGGGTAAGTAGGATAATAATCAGGCCACATTATAAGGAATTGATGGTTCATTTTCCCTGTCAGCAGTAGCAGAGCTTTGCCCAAAGATGTGCCGACCTGTGCAGATGGGGTTCAAAGCCAATTTCCATGTTAAAAACTCCACACGCTTCAAAAATCCCTCTGACTGACTCTAGTTGATCAGAGCATGTGACAAGCCTGTCTTTTAAAGCAGGTCTGCTCATGTAAGTAGATGGAAGTCTACAACTCTACAACAAATACACTGTTCTGGCCAGGTTTGAATGTTGAAATGCATACCCAGAGGCAATGACATAAAAACAAAAGATTAGTCTGGAGTTTGCTGTCAAAATGGAAAATATGGCACACTCTATGTGTCATACAGTAGCTAAACAAACTGTAAAAGGTAGTCCTTTCCATTTTTTTTAATTTCTATTTTCCTCTTTGTTTTATCTACTTTAATCAAATGTGTGTCAAGTGTCGTTACAAAGCTTTAATTCTTGCCAGAAAATCAGTTCAACCATTCATCATCAGCTCACATTTAAATTCATTTTCCTTCAGGCTGCAAATTTTTTTTTTTAGTGCCGAGTTTACTCAAAGAAAGAAAATCTGGGAGAAGAATAAAGAGATCACTGGGATGGCGGGAATTTGTTTGATGAGTTATGAGATGAACCAATTTAAAAAGCAGAAAAATACATCTGCCAAGTATCATTCTTAGTATCCTGAGGACAGGACCATTTACGTCACTCTTTATCTTGCTGTCTGCTGCTGCTAGAATGTTGTGTGTGTGTGTGTGTGTGTGTGTGTGTGTGTGTGTGTGTGTGTGTGTGTGTGTGCGCGTGCATGGACACACATTTGTAAGTGTGTATTGTGCAGGGAGGGAGAATTTTACTTGTAAGTTCTGCACATAATTACTATGTCCCAGAATTGGGTTTTTTTTTTTTTTTTTTGTTAAGCCATCTATCTTAATTGCAATCACATATTCTTCAAGAAGAGAGGCAACTGGAGAACAGTCTCATTTTTTAGACTTTGTTCTTTGTTCACTGTTATCACACAATTCTGTGTAATGGTGTCTGTGCTAAGCTGGTAGCCTGCTCAAATGTGCTGGATATATTATATCCATTGAAATGCCTGGTAGCTGCACAGTATTAAGTATGGTGCAAATACAATCTTGGTGGGGTCTCTGCGAGTAACAATAGATAGTGGCATGATGACTTATTAAACACAGCCAACCTGCAGCATGGCTTTTCTCATTACCTTTTCAATTCCCAACCTATAAAGCCTATGGGGCTGGTGACAAAACTCTTGCCATGTAATTCTCTCTCAGGCTGCTTTCATCAGCCGATTTCGTGGAGAAATATGAAGCTGATTTTATCTTTCTCTATAAATTCACAAAAGGCCCTCAAGTTGCCCCCATGGAAGACATACCTCATCTCAGTGATGTGCCACCACTATTGCTGATCCCAAGCATTTGATAACAGCACCTCTCCTTTTTAATGATTTGACAGGCATCAGACATGAGCCCTATAGACACAGCATTTTTAATACACTTTTCTTTGCTTGTTTACACCGAGCCGGTCAGATGAAAGAACATATCTATCATCTCTCTCTCTCTCTCAATAAGTGATATATATTAAAACCTACAGTAGCTTTCCACTGATATCAATTGTGTACTAGTGCTACTCACAAAAAGCTTTTGCAATTGTCAAAATCTTGAACACCTTTCGCTCTATAGTTTCAAGCACATTTTTTTTAATAGAAAACAACTTGTCATGCCTGTACCATTTCATCAACAGTCCTATACATATGATCAATATAAATAGGATTATCCAGACTCAGTGTGTTCCAAAAGTCTTGGTTCATGGAGAAATCATTTCATTAATACATAATAACAGGTAAAAACAACAACAATTCATCACCTTGAAGTCGCTTTTTTTTTTTCACTTTTAAGTTTGCAGCCTGTAAATAACAAAGTGACAAATTACAAATTAGTTATTGGGGTGCCACAAGAAAATGAGGATAAGCAAGACAGTTACTGTCATTTATTGTTACATTTCCATGTGGTTGAATTCTCTGCTGTTTCACTCAATTGTATTCACTTTCCTCTCATCTAATTCTCTCATGTGGTTTCTGGCACAATTGCTGTATCCTGGCATACAGCAGGGATTGTTTCCTTTGAAATGTTTTGACTATGGTGTCATTTATAAAAACTTTCATCATGCATGGGTACTTAATCAATTGAAATTCATCTGCTTTTGCCCTGAGCTGGGGTGTAACTGAGAACAGCTTTCATCAGTCCAACCATTTAAAAATAGAGATCATCCCATGTACTGTAACTGTATTTTGAGCGAGAGAGGCTTACAGGGATGCTTGCAAACAAAATACATAGGTTTAAGTTTATTATATATAGTTTTAGTATTTGCTTTTTATAAGATGCACAAAATTACATAATGGCAAGAACACCATTAAGATTGGTATTAATATTAGTAATAATTAAAATGAGGATGGTGGTGGAGGTGTTGCTTGTAATAATGATATTAGTACTTTATTGGGAATAAACATGAATGCTGAACCAGTCTTAGAGGTGGCGGTTTGATCAACACACCATGCAGTAACATCCCCCTCAATCCTAATTAGATTTCCTTCATTATAAAGTTTGATAATGTCTCAAGGTTTAGTTCCTTCTATCAAAACATTTCTGCAAATATCCCTTCGTGTTAACTCTTTGTGGGTCCCCATTACATAATTATTTCATATTTGCCATCTTCACCTCCATAGGGAAAATATTATCTGCAATAATCATTGTCATCATCATGATTCTCTTCGTGGTCTGTTGGCTCCAAATAAGTAATTTAGTTGTAAAGCAGCTTCATTTATTTTGCCTATTCATTTTTCTTCCTATCATATATCTAAATACAAATCTTCATTTTATAACTGACAGCTTATTACCTCTGAGCACATGCTGATAAATTTAATTCCAATGAGTTAGCTTCCATTTTCGGATCCCATTATCCACTAATGTGGCACCATGTGGGAGAAGAAAACTTACAGGGCAGGAATTTAGAAAATAAAATGCATATCTTTATATATAAAAAATATATAAATGACATTTAGATGTATATCTTTTAGATATATATCTTTGTGTGTGTGTGTATATATAGAGCGATTCATTTATTGTTGTTATTAATTTGTTATTATTCTTATTATTAATGTTTTTATTATTATTATTATGTGATTACATTGGAAGTTTCTCTCTATTTCTTTTTTTTTTTTTTTTTACATCTATTGAAAGTTAGCATTTAGTCCTTTATTTTATATACCATGACCAAATAAACACACGGAAATACATACTATGGGAAACCTGCAGATTCAAAAATGCAGTTTTCAATCACAGAATGAGGCTCTTTTTTTTATTATTTATTTATTTAATTTGTTTTAGTTTCTGTAAATCTGACTTTTTGAAGAGGCAAGGTTTTAATCCAACCAAACTGCAGCAGGGCAGCTCCTCAAATCCCCAGATGAAGCGTCCCTGAGCACAACTGTGACTGAGATGTAAAGTAAAGACATGCAGCCATACACTCATTCAGGGGTGAGGGTGTTTTTTGTGGTTTATGTTTCAACTGTCACACGTTCAAGCTGGAAATATAAGTCCCTTTTCTAAACATATACCCTCCAAGAGAGCAGCATTATTCTACTGTTGGGTCTATTTTGGTTAAGTAAGTAAGAAAGTAAACAATTATTATTAGCTTTGATGTTGCTCTGAATAGCACTCAATTAACAATGTGGCTAATGAGCCCATTAAGGATGAAAGTGTTCTCAACAGGTATGAGAGGATACTGCTGTTTTTGGAGTCTCAGTTCTCAGCATTGAATGCAGCATGAATAACGGTGCTCTTTCTCACTCGCTTCAAAGGCCAAGCCTCTATAGCCTTGTCATATAGAGAGCAGAGTTAAATAAAGGTTTGCCAGGAATTAAAAAAAACTACAACAAAACTAAATATTAGATGACATATTTCAGATCAACAAATAAATATATTGGCAAAAAAAAAGAGAGACAAAGCATTTTAAGAACAGTAAGCACGTTGCTCTGTGTTTGGAGAGAAATGAAATAAAACAGATAGCAGCTGCAGATTCTTACTGTCATTTTCATGTAGTTATGGTGAAAAAATAAATTCCCCGCACATCTCGATTTGAAATGCTGACAGCATGACAATGACGACTTCCTCAAAATGCCTCATATGACAAAAGATCTGATTTCGATAACTTCTCCAAGCTCAAAGTTAATATATTTGGGTAATTATTAAGTCATTTGGTTTTATTTAATTTTGGCTAAGCTAAATATGAACTTACCTCAGTCTAACAGTAATTTACTCATGGGTACAAATAGGGCATGTGTGTTGTTTGGACAGTAAACTGAAAATGAGAATGTGAACATTTCAGTCCCAGCACTTTAATTCTCTGCAGGACTTCCCTCCAAAATGCACAGACAGTCTCACGCATGGATCATTTCCACATTATTTGGTGTTGGTTTCAAACACTTCTTGTTAGCATCAGAACTTCTTTGATTTGGCAATTGTTGTTTTTTTTTTGTTTGCTTGTTTATTTTTGGTCCAGTTGACCAGAAAATATCTATCAACCTCACATAACAAAATCTAAAAATCTAAAATATGTCATAAACTTCATTTTTCCTCTTCCAAATGGAAAATAGTAAGCTTATATAACCTCTCACACATATATTGCCTGTTATGGAAACATGGTGAGATGTTATTTCATATATGTATTATAACTGAGTAGTATATCTCTTTTTTTATTTTCTGCAATCAAGCTATAAATGAACTCTTTCTGCTAAACTTTTAAATCAGCTTTTATTTGTATGCAGGTGAAAGGCAAAATGATTTCTAAAAGAAAACACTTTGCTGGGAGAAAAAAAAGAAGGCAAAACTGTATTCAAAAACAGTCACTGTGCACACTAAAATGACAATAAGTAAATAAGATGATATAACAGTATGTTGAATGAATTTATCTATTTGTAAAACCTGCTTGTCTGCAGAAGTTTCAGAATGTTATCAGTAGTTTCAGCTCAAGAATAGCTTGAGGTGTTTTGAGTGTAAATCCGTCTAAAGCTGCCAGCACTGACATACACAGCATATGCTAAATACAGATAAGAGTATTTTTAATAGATCTGCAAAAAGTCTCCCCACATAGCTCAATGGATGTGCTTTGAATGTAGTTGATAAGTTGGCTTAAGCTGAATGCTGTATCCCATGCAACATTGTGCTACTGGGTGAGCCCATCACAAACTAGCCTTCCAGTAAAGACCACTTCCAGGGGGGGGATTATAGAAAAGCCTTCGAGATCAGCTTCATGTCTTACTAGAGTTTCTGATTATAAATAGTACTATGTTACAGAAAAAGTAGACATTGCCCAGGATCATATGGGGAGAAAAATATCTTTAAGCCATTTATTTACCTACAATGTCAAACTAAAAAGAAGGAGTGGGGTGGGGGGGAGTTTTTGGATGAATAGGATGATGTTTTATTTCATCAAAATATTGATTTTATTCTCTTTTCCTTAAAATACGTACAGTTTTTATTATTTACAATATGCTCTCATTTTAATAAATCGGTGGAGCACCAAATATATATATATTTTAAAAAGAAATATGCTATCTTACATGGAAATATGCATTGTGAATCAGTGATGCAGCATTATATATTGTGTATATTAGAGTAAGAAATTAGCAGAAATACGTTAAAGTGTGACCGCCATTATACTTACATACACACAGTAGCAAAGTTACCATGTGGTCGGACTCTTCTGTGTTAATTTATGTAATCCACTCCAAGGTGGGTGAGCTGAGGTCGTGAACTTTGCCACTTATTATTTTAGATGCGAGGTGGAAATTCTGTCACTTCCAATTGCATTTCATTACAATGAAATCCTTTGTGTCTGCTGTAAGTCAAATAAAATTTCACACTTAAACTCCTTGACACGTCTCAATTCAGTGTACAATGATTTCAACAGTCTCACTAAATTTAAAAAACTGAAAATTCACACCATACGTCACAATATTTCTGAGTTCAGTCTGCAATAGTTTCAGCAGGCTAACTAATTTTAAAATATATATGTGCATTGTCTGTCTGTTTCTCTTTAGTTGTCCTTAGTTCATCTGATTATGTGGCTGAAGAAATGAGAGGGGCAGATAAGCCTCTTTTATGCTTCCAAGCCACTTAAAGAGCTGAAGCACCAGCTTCTGTCGCTGTACTACGGGGGAAGAAACAAGTCATTTGTGTATTACAAAATGGCTTCTCTCTAAAACGTGTTCCCTCAAATCTATACTACATAAAGTAGTAGCTGTGCACACCTGCTACAACGCTTTGACAGTTCATCTATTTCAGGCGGTAATGGCTTTTTAGGTGCAAAATGGATGGTTCACTTTTACTGCAGTTGGTGCAGTTTCAATATGCGTCACATACATTAAGCTACAATAATGTCCAGGGAACACAATTATGTTAAATGAACTCAATACTGAACTTGTCAGTTGTAGTATTTTTCATTTAATTTGATGTTTAGACATCGCTTCTTTACTCTAACGGTCACTCTATTATTCTATATATATCCCTAAAAGGTTTTTATTATATTGAAATAAAAAATAGGGAGGACACTTCTTTTTTTTATCTGTGAACCACAAAATTTCTGATTAAGTTTCTTGGATCATTTTCTTTTCTTGCATTATTTCTAAATAATGAACTGTGAAGTAAATGTTTGCTCAAACAAATTTTTTATCGGCCTGCCTCCCGACCTTTACTTTAGGTGGCAAATAAAATAAAATCTTCGATTGTATTTTATTCAGTAATATGGAGATGTCTTCAGTTCCAGATATGTGTCACGAGGGCATCTCTTCTCTGCCTTCTTAATAAGGCAGTTCTGCAGGCCTCTACTGTAATATATTTCACCAATAAAGCAACTCCAAAGCCAGCCTGGCCTTTTGACCACCGCTGAGAACGTGGAAAGCAGCAGTCCGTCTTTGCTAACTAGGCTTACTCTCTAATATTAGATACCTGTCCCCTGGCTTTTCAGAGGGGGGCTTAGCAGTTGATATTTTCATTTGGTCCTGCCAAGATGCGACACCCCCGCTTTAATCTTGTGTTTGACGTTAAGCGCTCTGTTCATGAAAAGTCTGGGTGAACTTCAACCTTGGGGTGGTGCTGTCATACAGAAATGATGTGGTGGGGGAGTGAAACTGCCTGGTCTATCCTTGACCTCTCCCATTGGCCTGCCAAAGTCTTTCCCCTGCCCTTCTTAATCAGGTGGGACCCTTCCCTTTTAGAGTGGAAGATAGTATATTCTCTCGGCCCAACTGCATCTGTTATACTAACTGGCAGAGATGTCCGCGGATAGAGAAGGAGTAGGAAAAAGGGGGATGTAAGAAAGTGATGTTACAATATGCTTTTTATTATAAACCCATTTGATGTTCATCACAGGTCCACAAATAAAACAACTGCAGCAGCAATACTCAGCCTTGTATATTTCTGGTTATACCAAGGGAGAGCGTGTGCTGTTACTATGTGTTTCTGAATAAAGAGTAGTCTATCAGTCTGACATATAAATGTCACCTGCAATCAAGTGCAATCAAGTAACTTTAGCATCATCTCAAAATACAGGTCTCTCTATTCCGTTTTCGTGCAACAATTACAAACATTAACAGTTCAGTGTCAGAAAGTAAATACACAAACAAAGTGTATGCTTAACTTGCATGCACCTTACTTGTATTAGTGTCTGTCAGTCATTTTGAGAATGAAACAAGTCTCCATACCAAACCCAATATGTTGGATTTTATGTTACTAGATTACTAGACAAGGATAACTAATTCCAACACTATCATGTTTGAATAATATTATTGATGTTTAGATTAATGGCTTGATTTGAAAATAGCTCACTCCGTGGCATAATGACTTTGGTAGACACAATTACTTTTTTTTACTTTACCATTTGATTTGAGCTGGCAAACATCAATGTACATTTGCAGGTATTAAACATGTTTGAAAATATCTCAAGGAAGACATTAGCATGGAGAAGTAAGTTCATGAATTTCTTATGATGGATAACTACCCCTTCATTCAGCTGCAGGTATTATAGTGCTTCCATGTTAGCGTTTATCGTGACGTTGAGGACAAACAAGGCACTTCTCCGCAATCGTTAAGATGAGTTTCCCCACTGATTGATGTGTGGAATCAATTGCTCCCCATAGCATCCATGTCAGTCTATTACCACACTGCCTGGTAATGATAGGCTGTTCTCCACAAGATTATAGAGCTCTGTCACAAAGCAACAAAGACTTGCTTCTCTCTATCTGACCTGGTCTACAATAATTGAGAATAGCTTCATTTTTACACTGTAGGTAAACAGAAGAAAATTACAATGTTGATGGAAAGATGTCTTTATTATATTTCAAATAGTGATTTTTTTAATGGTGTATCATGATGAATTATTAATACTATTGAATGACTGAATAAAAAATGCTAGTTCATTGCCGTCAACCTTTTAGTTTTAAAAATATAATGCATATACATTCATAATCACACCTTAAAGAGGTCTGCAATTTGTTTTCTGCAAGAGCAATTTGTTACCGTTTCAGAAAGATTGTCATTTTTACCTTCTTCCATATTGAAAAAGTGTTTTAACATTCAGCATCACACAAAAAGCATTTGTATGTTCAGCGTTAAAGTGAATTTTTTACGTATTCCAGTGCAGACACATTTCATGTCATCAAAACAACAGGTGTTTTCTCACATAAATGCCCCTCTGTGTAACTGTCCTTTTTTTTGTCATGTGAATACACCACCGCTCTCCTACTGCCAAGCTGACTACCATCCAAAACATTAAGTGCCAGCACCATTGCAAATCATCTAGTTTGTGGCCCAGAGATGTAATACACAGTCCTGATCCTGATTACACATGATCAAAGATGAGTTCTTCAACTATTTGATTATGTCTTTGAGCTTCAGTAAAATCGACATGCCCACTGCTACAAAGTGTTCCTCTGAAATGACTAATTGAAAAGACTTACAGTTTTATAATGGCTCGATATAACAATTGGCATTTTCTTCAGGTTGACCCCAATCACTGGAGTAGGCCTACTGTATGTGCTGTATTTAATTACCTACAGTGAAATTTGATTACCAGAAAATATGGTGCATATCAAGTGATTTCTTGCCCTAAGTAATATTATTCTGTATAGTTAGAGTTGGAAAAGGATGACATGAGACTTCAGTCAAGACAAAAGGCACTAGCTAATGAGACTGGTTAGCGATTCAAATTTATGGAAATTTTATTAATTACAGACACCTATCTTTCATCTGTACCATTTGGTGGTGAAGTAATTAAAACCAACAATGACAATCCCAGCAGTGGAAAAGCAAACAAGATCAAAGAAAGCAGAGCAGTCAGGAGAAAGTCCCATATAGTGAACCGGGCCTAGCCATGGGCAACAGGGCCTCATTAAAGTCAGACTCTGTTGATCATCAATTAACCTGGTTTGTTTTCCTTCTGATTTGAGCTTGCATAACAGAGCTTTTCGTCTGCTCTTGAATGATTAGGTTTATGCCTGGTGTTTGGCTCTAGGTGACCAAGACGCATCAGAAGCATCGCCTCGTATCACGAAGCAATAACTTTTAATTGCTTGATTGGAAAGGATGATTGGGATCCAGTGACACAGGAATTAAACACCGTCGCGTCTCAGTAAATAAAGTTAAAAGAGCAGAATTTTGCAGATCTTTTCGCTGCTCCCTCCTCTCAGGTTTTTGACCCGATTGTCCTGGAAGACCCTGTATTTGTAAAAGATGTGTAAATGGGAGAAGGGAAATTAGATAGTTCTTTTTTTTGTTTTATTATTTTTTCCCAATACCTTTCTATTTAGCTGATTCTGCTCATTTCCATTCCGACAAGTTGAACAAAAGACGGAAATTTGAGGGGAATGACATTCTTACAGCTAATTATGAACTGCATCTCCCTTGTAAATGACGAATTTTGGGGGAAAATATATGGAAAAATCTCCTCCCCTTTATATCTAAATATTACATTATCTAAATGTTAAATGTACAATAGCTGACTAAATAAGTTTCTGATTTGACTTTTGAGTAAACGAGATCAACTGTTATATTCAACACCGGAGCTTAATGTGTTTAAAGTTTATATTTTAGACAGATAATCTCATAAGAAGAATGTGATCAACCTATTTTGAATGCAGGTCAACAGTCCAAACATATTTAGCTAGCCCTAACTTGCCTAATGTAAGATTATTCCTTACAACTGCTCATGTCTTGACTACATAAACTTCTCATTCTTTTGCACATAGCAAGCATGTAAACCTGTTCGCAAACTAAACGAACCCTACAAGTACAAGCACTAACATGACGATGCTCACACTTCCATTTCCCCTGTTTTTTCCATTTCACATGTTTTTATTTCAGGCAGGTTAAATCATGTTGTTCGCAGCAACCTATGGCTACTTTCATCAAAGTGTCTTAACTTGTAGAGAGCAAGAGCAGATATAATATTATATACATATAATATTATTCCTTAAGGCAGAGGAATGGATCACAAAAGCTTGCTGCTAACAAAGAACCAACAGAGAAGACACTATATGGACAACAAATGGACGGCCAGTCTTAACTTTTATTATGAGCAACGGAGGTCATATTTAAAATGAGAGATTAGCCGCTCATCACAATATTGGTGGATTATCAAATACCTGCAATGAAAGCAACCCCCGGCTCCAGGTCGATAAGAGTTTGACTGCATTTCGAATTAATTTTCCTCAGCTTAGAGAGCCGGACTCCTATCTTGTTATTGATCACACCGTTAATCCATAACCAAGCTCATCCCTTCCCCATGGAATGAGCAGGGAAATATAAAAAGATCACTGTGGAGGACTCTTGACTCTTTATAAAAAGTGGAAGCGAGTTAGAAGTGATTAGAGTTCATTATTTAAGAATACATTCCCCAGCCATTGTTTCACTTGTCAGTTCATTTTGTGTTGACGTGTGTGCGTGTGTGTGTGTGTGTGTGTGTGTTGGGGGGATGGGTGGGGGGAGGTGGCATGTTGTCTAATTCTTTTAAACTTTTACAGCAAAAAAAAAAACAAAATACAGTTGTGTGTTCCATTGACCTAGGTTGTGTTTATACATGCCGATTGATTTCCCCAACAGCAGGAACACTTCACACCTCAACTGCTTTCTCTGTTTGTCTTTTCCAGCAGAGGGACCTCCACTGTGGATGAAATTTAGCCCTGACCTCTGACCTTTGGGTTCAGCGTTTGTCTCCAGTCCAGTGACCACAAACAACTCCTGGATTGCTGTAAATGTCAGTGCAGCGGTGTCTCCGCCCTCTCCCCTGTGAACCATAGGGCTGCACTCAACCTGCACTAATAGGACACTTTCATGAGAGCTCCATTATCTGATATCTCAGATTTCCTCCTGATAATGTGTCTGCATCAACTGAAAAAACTGAATAACTATCATCAAACAAACAAGCAATGAGCAATCTGTCTCTTTTGATTTGAAAACTCTCGAAAACCTTCTTCCATTAAGCTGATCCAACCTTAAATTTGGTATCACCCAGCGTATGGAACAGAGAATAATCCTAAAATATGAAGCAGTTTCGTCATTCACATTTTATTTTTGAAATCGCAATCTCCATTTTAGACAAACATATCACCCAAACAGAGCTGCTGGAAGCGACCCATTTAGTACACAAAGCAGCTGGTGCCATGCATCCTAAGGTAAAATGTCCATCTGTAATAAATAGTATTTCACATTCTGAAGACATTGGTTGTAATGAAGCCCATTTTGAAGCACTTTGACTCACCCTGCCCCCACCCATAAACACACACGCTCCCTCTTTTTTCCTCTCTGGGCCTCCCGAGGTTGGTGTCTCTGCGTTAGGACTCTATTGTTGCCTACCGCTGGATAATGCCCTTATTAATTGTACCTCTTTGTAAGGTGTCAGCTGTAGCCTCAGATTGAGATGGATGGATCTCTGGAGTCTGCTCCCTGGCCCTCCGCAGACGCCCTATCTTTGCACAACACACAGATGCGGCGGTGCGGGCTGCCACAGCACCCGCAAATGTTTGACTAAAAGAGGAGATAAAACAGGGATTTTTAATTATTCCACCAAAAAGAAACATGTTTCCAAACTGCAAGCCTATTTTTGTCATGGGTAAGGTGAGCTAGCAAGTGATGCGCTTTAATTACCTGAATATCTAAGAGTACGAGTAATACTAGTGATGGAATATCTTTTTATTGATTATTTTAGTGTGTTGCAGAAATACTGGTTAATTAGGTGGATTGAAGCCTCCATGAGATCAACAGCATTAACATCAAATCCTTTCCCTCTCATTAAAGGAAACAGAGTCAATTTAATTAATGCGTATTAATCCCCACTGATGCTCATTTTAGCTCACAAAAGGCATGGCAGTTTGGACTTCAAATTCATCCATTTCAAAAATACAAGTTTGATCACTGCCTGAATATGTGGGCCCAACATGGAAACCTCAGTATAAAAAATTTGGCAACATTTTTCATGATTTTTAGCTCTACTAATTGAAACGTGTGTGTGTGCGGCGGGGTAATTAGAGTAAGCCCTATGAACATGATCACCAATAATATTAAAAAGTGGATTATTTTTTGTTTACCTGTTAAAGTGGGTTTATTTCAGAGGCTAAGGCGATGGCAAAATGACACAAGCAAATTGTCCAAGTAAACATGCATGCCAGTGAAGTCGACAGGCTCCATTTCTTGTTTGGCTGTTTTCTACCACTCCGAAAATTAAAAGTAAAACAAGGCTTTGAAATGTCATTGGATGCATTCTCATGTTGCCACTTTAACCGCCTCACTCATCATGATTAGACTGTATTATAGCAAAATACACAGTGACACTAAATACTTCACCCACCCTTTTCCCTTGGTTGTTGTGGAGCGATTTTTTAGTCAGGAGTTACCCAGCATGCACTGTTAAACGAAAAGGTTCTTGGAAGGATCTCTATGGGTTTAAGTATCATTTTAGTTGCAATCTAGTATACTTATAAACCCTTAAGCATGTCTTTTCCCTTGTGGGTGCCCAAATTCAACCATGGCGAATGCCTATATATCGCACCTTACTTGATTCACACAAACATCCAAAGATGAACCCAGAAAAAAATTAATGTAGTTCTCATAAAGCTGTCCAAACATAAAACAAAATGCACATTGGCAGAGTCAGCTGGGAAATTCTGGGAACTGAAATCAGACAGTTCAAAAGGCTTGTCGAAGTTATAATTTTAAGTTGAATCAAAGCACCGCAGGTACAAAGTGTTTTCTAGGAACCATGTTCACAGGAACCTTACAGGGTTCTTCCAGGTGCCTTTTGGGTTTTTTGAAGTAACTCAATTAGCACCTGTCATTTCAACAATGTGTTTCCTGACTGGAGATCAAGCCAATATGTTATTCTCACTAGTCATACCCAAACAGACCTTTCAGACAGCAAATATGACCTGGTCCATCTCAAAAAGGTTCTTGATAGGGATTAACTATGCTTGAGTCATGAATTTGATGCCCGCTTATATGTTCCCAATCTAACTGATAGGATGTCTATAAATTCTCTACCAATCATAGGCGTCTGGCTAATGAAACACGATGTAAGGCAGCTTTCTGAAAGGACACTTTTCAGAGCTATCTATCTTTGGTTGTGCACTATCAACATGTCAGTTTGTGCGAAATGTAAAGTTAGACAATATTTCTTATTTTGGATGTAGGGTTGCTTGAGGTTCAAAGTGGGGATTTTTTACGCTCCATTCCTTTTGAGTTTACCTCAGTTTTAATTCTACTCTGAATTTCTAGTTTGAAATAGTCTCTAGGCAGAAGAATTGTAGCCGTCACCCACACTAACTAACTAGCTACTTGTTACGTGTGTGCCCTTGAGCAAGGCACTTCATTCCTACACTGCCCCAGTCCAGCTATGATCATCATGCTGCTTCTAAACCAACTCTTCCTTATTGGTGCTCCAAAATTGGAGTGCAGATTTCACTTGTCCAGATGAAATTCAGTCAACTGAAAAAATGATAGTATTTGAAACACAACATTTATTTAACATTTTCAAATTTTGCCACATTTTCCCGTTTTATCCACATCTTTGACAATTGAAAAGAAAAAGCAAAGAAATGTTGTCAAATAAAAATATGCAAATCTCCTTATACCCTTCTCATACTAAAAAAAAATTACGCAGTTTTACACATATTCTCTCAGTGAATTTAATGCAGTGTAATTCTTTTGAGTCGCTTCATCCTCGCAGTTCTTCTCAGAAACATACAATACGGGTAACTGCACAGACAGGAGACTGAAGTAGAAAAAAAAAAGAAAAAAAAAAGCACAGACCAGAAAATGGAGATCCATTCCCTTCAGATCCCATTTAGAGAGGCCCTGCACATTTTTAAAGTGTCAATTGTTTTTGTCTCTTGAAGTGTAGATGGAATGTTTGAATTCCAGTATTAACTGTAGTGCCTGCTGAGTTAAATTACGGTCCCTGGGCTGTGGGGTGGGAGTAATCAATAAGAATACACGAGGCAATGTGTAATGTGTCTGCTCCTAGCAGCAGGGACACTGTCCCCCTTACCCTGTCCCCCAGCAGGTTAGATAAATATGATACTGAAACAGGGCACACTGGATTATATGATATCAATGTAGAATCAGGGAAGTGCTATTACACTCCCCTAGCCCACTGTGAGTACTATTGACAAGGTTGGCTTTGAACACGGTGGTGTATTACTCTCTCTCTCTCTCTCTCTCTATCCCCCCCTCTCTCTCTCTCTCTCTCTCTCTTTTTCTCTCTCTCCCTCTCTCTCTTTCCTCTCTCTTTCTGTCTGCATAATGTGAATGAAAAACCACAGGAGGAATGGGATCTATATTTCACTTAGCTTTGATTAAAATGGCTATTTTATGCCTGTCCCTTGAAGTTCTGTTTATTGCACCTACAAGTTAATCTGAGAAGGGGCATGCTGTGATCATAATTTACAAATTTACAAACGCTGTTTTGCATAAAAACCTAATAACTTAATCTACAAATCGATAGACAATTGATTTGATTTTTAACGCCCTGTGACATAGTGCTCATAACATTTTCCTATTGATAAGTGGATCTTTTCAATTTTTCCAGGTTGACCCTGTCAAATGTCCAGCCAATTAACCAGTGTACTGATCTTGCTTGGCTGCTTACTAGTTGGTCATACAGTAACCTCATATCACTGATTTACTCTCAGTATTGATTAACTCCTCTTCTTCGGTGGTGAAAGGATCAAACCTGGAATGTCTGAAAGGCTATTATCAGTGTCCACTTCAGATAACCTGCTCCAGCCCCATACAGTCCTTTCCAGAGGTTGCAACCTCTCTGCCCCCTGTAGCCATCGACCCCCACCCACCACCATCATTATCATTCCTGTGTTAAATGGCATGCAGGTCAAGAAAACGGCATTATATTTGTGTTTTGTCAATGTCTTACACATGTAAACAACCCGTGTTGCTCCAAGACATCGCTTCAAAAATGTCATGCTTCTGGTTTGCCAAGCGGATTTTAGCATTTAGGTAAATGCCAATGTATGGAAGAAAGTTTAATCTGTAAAATCAGGCATTATGTTAAAAAAAAAAAAAAAGGTGCACCAGTTTGCACAAATGAAATTTCATGTAGGTGTTATAGGCAAAATTCTCAACCATGGGAAGAGCATTGGAAGACATGCCAGCTTGTAAACATCAATTACGTTCTCATCGAAATCGCAGAACATTATTTACAGGAAACACAAAAAAAATAATTTCAATTAAAGGTTTACAGCACCAAACCTCTTTCTTTCTTTCTTTACACATGATTTAGACATTCAGGCTTTCCTTTATTTCAATTAAAATCATAATGAGTGCACTGGGATCCAGATTTGTTGCACTATTGCACTTTTCAAAGTGCATTTTTTTTTGTTCCTTTTACATTATGAGAGGAATCTAGATATTTAAACATTTTTTATGCCAGGTATTAGTGACATAGTGGTATTTCCTTGCTTTTGCACAAAAGATTTGGCAGAACCCAATTTGCATAAGGTCAGAGTCAAGCTCCTGATGGAAGTTGTGCAGCATCCCTGTCTCTTAGCAACACTCTCTCGCTCTTGGTGTCTGTGTTGAATTGACTGGTCCTTGGCACTCATCTTTCACCAAGAAATTCATAATAAAATGCCACCCGACAACCTGCATCTATCACCAAGAGACACTTCCCACTTCCCTCCTGGGTTGCAATACCTTTACACTGAAATTAATAAATCGGTACATTGTTTCATGGCATAGTGGAGGGAAATGTCATTGTGATGTGTTCGCTCTTGCCTAGACTTCAGCGACTTTGGTTTTAGGGGGGATAAACATGTTTTATTAAGAATTCTGCCAAGATTAGAGGCAAATTAGCAGGTAATTGGAGACACCTGCGAAACAAAGGGGACGCTGGAGAGGTGGGAATGTGGAGAGTGATAAAGGAAGAGATTGGGCTTCTGGGCTGGCCTCCACCCATTTATTGGTGGTGGGGGTGGCATTTAAAAAGAGGGGATTTGGTATGTTGAGAAAATGACTTCTGTCCCCCTCCATGGTGACAGGATCCAGATGCTGCCAAGCGATGTTAATAGAGGGTCAAATTTTGGACAATAGTATCCATCATTGCTTTCACAACTCCCTCCATCCTCCAAGCTGAATGCTTTCTCTGGTTAAAAGAGGAGATGTGGTCCAATTACTGTTTTTGGCAAAGGCAGCCAGCCATAAACTATACTGTAATTACTGCTCTGATGGTGATTTCTGTCATCTTGACCACCTTGGTCAAGGTGGTCTTTGACCAACACATTTAAAGTTTCTGTGGAAGGTCAAATCCATACACATTTATCACCCGCTCCTTCACATCCTCCTCATCCTTTTCATCATCACCGTCGTCTTCGTCGTCGTCGTGCTCGTCAACATCATCATCAACAAATTAGAGAGAGAGGGGTTTTCTTCTTCGTGGAGTCACGACAGGTGCAGGGCAGACATCAAACCTGTTGTTCTCTGTTTCCAGGTCTGCGGTGTTTCACGACTCATTTCCAGGCAGAGTGAAACAAGAATCTGACTGAGAAGAAGTCAGACTGAGGAAATGCCTCTAGTCTGCAGACTGGGAATTATCTGAGTTCCCCTGCAGCTACAGAGAGATGCGCTCTTACAACTCTCAAACTGGCTCATGTCGTTGCGCTACACAAAATGGAGCAGTGTATAACAATAATAATAATAGTAATAATAATAATAACTATAATAATGATAATAATAACCATCATAATATTATAATAATACAATTATTAAATTCAATTAAATTGAATGCATGATGTCTGTACACCCACAAAAATAAATAATGACTGCCAGGCGTCTCAAAACGATTTTTTAATATGTGCTAAGGGTGTCTGGAGCTTTTATAGGACTTAGCCTAACTATAGATATGCAAAGAGAGAGATGCATAGCAGCTAGAAAATATTTTTCCAGAGTAACAGCGGTCATAGTTTATTTCTTTTTATTGGTTTATGCCTCCTTTGCTCAGACTATTTTGAGGTTGTCACTTAAATCATCGCCATGTTAGTGTTATGCCCCGAATTGAATTAGCCAACTATTATTATTATTATTATTATTATTATTATAGATTTATTGTAATTGTTATTATTATTGTTAATAATATTATTATTATTAATATTATCCTATTATTATTACACTACATAACACACGTTACGGCATAACACTTTGGAGACTAGGCTAATAAATCTATATTTAAACTTGCAGAGCATGAAAATAGTTTGGACTCTGAATTGCTTGTGTCATGCCAAGTTTTATTATATTATCGCATAAAAACTTTTAAATGTGCCCAAAATCAGTCGCTATATAGGCTGTTACATCTGGGGAAATTGTTTACCTGGAAACTGCACAGAAAGCACCAAATCTTACAGCAGTGACACCTCCTGATTTTAAGAAATGAGAACTAAATCACGCAGTAGCCTAATAAAAAAGGAGATATATTAAGTTTTCTAAGCGTAAACTTTACGTTTTTCATCAAGCCCAAATAGGCATATATTCATTTTAAATATTTCTGTTATTCTTTATAATTTCTGTGTAATAGCATATGATTTATCAAGGTACTCCTCCCTAAACTAGGCTACGGAAAAAAAAAGCCTTGATTTGTTACATCCATAGCCAGTCATCGGTATTTTCTCAATCAGTTTATAGTCCTGGACTACATGTTTTTGACTCTTAGCTCTTCACTTGAGCTGCACCATGTCGGAGCAAATTTAGATGACCCCACATGAGACAGAACTTTTCGCAAGCCAGTTACTAAATGATCTTTGCAGAGCATGATGCGTCCTGGGCGCTGGGACGCACGAGGCCTTTCCTACAGTAGGTACGCTGCCACTATCCCAAGTGACTCAGAGAGGTTCCCGGCAGCCCCTTTCATTTCCCACTCTGCTGTTTTCCCCTGCCAAAGGTCGTCTAATACTGTCGCACAGGCTTTAACTACATGCCATGCTAGGAGCCCAGTAACTCAACCAACCAAACGACTAATTGGTAGCCTATAATAGCGACTTAATTGACCCCCTTCAGGCTCATGCAAAGCTGTTTAAAATTGTACCAACATAAATTGTTGTGGATTACAAACCTTTTGTGAACCTTATCGATTCATGCATGTGTGTAAGAGAAGGAGAGACAGAGTGTGCACCTGCTCTATCTGTCCATCTCGGGATCATGAACACACCAAGTAGGTCTAATTTCTAAGACATTCAGCTGGGATATATCTCAATTGGGCCTGAGATCAGAGGCTGTGATTGTCTATTGGTTTAGATTGGGTTGCTCAGTGCAATTCTGGGAACTTTTATTGCAATCTACAGATTGTAATGATGGAGAGCCCTCCATCTGGGAACACTGATTACATCAGCGACTCTCTGTGTCTACCTTTCATCTCAGGTATTTATTCGTCCTCTTCGTCCCGCGCGCTCCCTAAATAGCTCGAGCCTTTATATCCCATTTGTCACTCCTCTGCGGCTGAGGCGCTCTCCGGTTCTGATCGTGCTGAAGGTAAGATTGACAACTTGCCAATTCATTCATTCATTCATTGATCTTGGTGCTTAATGAGATCTACTGTTGTTTACATGCATGTTATGCCTTAAAAATATGTGTGTCCTTTTCTGTTGGTATCGTCCAAGCTTTGTAATCAGATACACAGCATGTAGACCTTGACACAGTTTACTGTTTTTTCCCCCCCTCGAGTTGGAGGGCACGAGACTCCTCCTCGCCCGTTACCAAATGATGTTCCCGTGCAGCGTTATTCTCCTCCCTGCAGTGCGTGATACAGTCTAGGCCGGGTTACACTGTAGGCCTGTAGCCTACTACATAATATCAGTGTAAAATACTGTCAAATAAATCTTTCTTTATTTCTCTTTCTTTATTTCTTCCTTGCTGTCTTTCTTTCTCTAGGCTGAAAACTCGCCCCGCACCCGCGCTGTTCGGATGTAAGTAATGCCCAGTGTGTTTTTTAATTGAATGAACCCATTTACATTTCGGCATATTCTGCTGACACTCTTATCCACAGCGACTTTACAATAAATCACACTCATCTGTCCGCCGGTTGTGATCGCTATCAGCATGTAATTTTCAGCGTGATCTTATGAGGGCCGTTTCTGGTGACATATGGAGCAGCTTCCCACAGCCACACCTGACTGATCCGTCCTCCCCCGGCAGAGATGATATCACACGGCTAACTGTGACACAATTCCCCACTGGCTCTCCTTTACAGTGTAACATTTCATCTGAGCATGTCACGAAGCTAAAACCCAAATATTGTGCATTGTTGGTAAAGAGGGGTCAGGCAACTTGTGAGCCCGATATTTCAGGTTGTGTTCCTCTAATTAAGTATTCATGAACCAGCAGTGGGAGCAAAAGTATCGGTTTACGCGACACTGGTGGTTCCGACGGCATCGTCCCCCCCCCCACCCCACCCCCCAGCCCCATGTGTAATGCTCGGCTTTCCCCCCACTGGCAGACAGGCCATCATTCCTAGTGTACTTCCAGCAATGATATCAAAAAGGTTTTTTGGTCAAGCCAAAGAGAGGTCACTCTAATAATACCCAAGGTCAGTGGTGGGAGCCAGCGAGTCTCCCAGTCATTTTTCATTTGTTCACAGAGTTAATGACAGTTGCAGGGGGACGAGAACTTGGAGCCAGCAGCCATGTGATGTCACCAACACATGCCAGGGGATTAGAAGGGCAGGCAGGGGACAAGAAGTGTGGATTATACAGAAAAAAACAACAACCTTTACTGCTGCATCACCCAACTCTTCAGGTTTGTTGCTGGAGTTGAGAAAAATGAGTGGAAATGGCATTGAATTAAGACATCACTATGTAACAAGTGACTGAGACAGTATGAGCTCCTTTTTAACATAATAAGAAGCATTGTATGTAGATTAGCATTGTTTTTTTTCATTCAATGTCCATCTTTGAGAGCACCGATTATTGTTAAATGTTTCTTTTGGGTGATATGTTACATTTCTGCTGTGCTCAGCAGGGTGACGTTCACTGACCAAACATGTTTTTTTAAAACCATACACCCATCATTCATTTACAAAGTCTCTTGGCAAATGACAAAATAAACGTGGATGTTTTAGTGGTGGGGAGGTGAAACAGTGATTTCAATTTCTTCCATCCCCCCTCCCTCCCCCTCATTTTCTTCTCTTTTCCCAAATTATGGTATTCCATATTCACAAAACGGTATGTCACGCTGTGGCTTGTGCACAATAACATCACCGGCAAAAAAAAAAAAAAAAAAAAAAGCTGGAGACCGTGGCTTTCACACAGAGAGAATGAACAATGAACACACCTTATTCAGTCATTGGGCAGGCAGTGTACAGTGAACAATGAACCCCTCCCTCTTGTCTAGCACCATGTCTGATAATGACCACATCCAGTCCCACTGATAGCGCTCTTCTTTTATGACCTACATGAGCATAAATAGAGCTGGGATGAAACATTTCAGAGAGGATATTGAGAATATGAACAGCTGCACACACGCAGCAACAGAAACACTATTTTGCAGTGTTGTTGTTGTTTTTTTTTCATAATAAATAAATAAGCCATATGTTGCATATTATGTACCTGCTAGTCACTTGCTCCATAAAGTGAAATGATGTGGTTTTTCCTCTTTTTTTTTAACACCTAAAATATTCTTAACGCATGTTGTTTTGTCTTAAACAGGAATTACTTAAACTCTCAGTGTTGCAAAGACTCTATTAAAGGAGTAGTTTGGTTTTTTTGTTTGTTTTTTAGTTGTTTTCTCGTTCTTTCAGTTACATCTGTTGAACAATTAGCCTGTAAATAACGCACATTTTGCCAAATTATGCCGGAAGTATCCACCGTTTTAGCCTTTGCCTCAGCACCTAACATGCAGATACAGTAGACTCTCTGTTTGAGCATAAGGTCACAGTATAAATATGAACTGCATTTTGCATTACTTTCAGATGAGTGAAGCTGTCAGACCAATAATATGAGCTTTCAGTCCTACTTTCTGCCACTTATCCCCCATTTTAGGACCAAGGGGTCATGTGAAAATTGAAAGTGACAGTCAAACCAGCATGTTGAACAGACTGATTGGACTAAGCTGTCATGGCCCAGATCAGAGCTCTTTAACACCAAGCCTATCAAAGGTCTTTCAGTTGAAGCCACTGGCTCCCAATGAAAACACACACTCTATTTCCTGATCAGGCAAAAATAAAATATCACCAATCCATAACTTTTGGAGCGAATTGTTCAGGTGCTGCACACAAGATTATGAGATTAGAGATGGATGTAATGAGCTCCGAATGATCAGCAAATGACATTAATGAGAAAGACAAAAGTTGTTGTCAGTTCTCTGAAAACTTGCAGAATACGATTAACGGCAAAAAAAAAAAAAAAAGCTTTCAAAGTTCACTGGAGGGCTTTTTCTCAGAGAGGATTCAACCCACATTTCCACTTTTAGATGAATGAAGTCCAGTGGTTTTCCTTTGTGGTTGTTTGAATGAAAATGTTTGTATCACCTGTTTTGTGGATGATTTAATGAGCACATGATGCTGTCACATGAAAGAATTTTTGCTTCATCGAAAGCATTCCCTGTCAATTTATATTTTGTTTCATATGCAGCATTGCATGAAACTCTGTCCAAAGCAATCAGCTCTCCGTCATCCATTCAGATGATAATAAATCACGTCATTATCACTTTTACTTGGGTCCATCTTTGAAACAGAGGGAAAATAAAATATTTTTGTCAGGTGGAAGAATAACTTATGATCCTTTTATGTCCCGCTGAGAACCCTTGAAAATAATAATACACCACAGCAGAAGCACATGAACATTGAAAGGCACTGAGTGTTATAAATCTGATGGGATTTGCATATTTTGCCTCCCCAGAAGGAAGCAGGGGAAAGAAATCACATGACATATATATGAAAAAAGGAGCCAGTTAGAAATACACACCAAAAAAAATAAGGGTTCCGAAGGGTTTGTATTCAGGTCCAGAACGTATTTGTGCCTGAAAACCCGATTTCTGTAAGAGCAACTGAAGGTAAAAGCTTCCTGAAGAACCTATTTTTCATTCTTTTATCTGAAAGACTACCGGTCAGAGTCTGAAAGATTATTAATCAAATAATGGGTCATAATACACTTATTTGGCCTTTGTTCACTTTCTGTTTTACTTTAAGAGTTTCTCTTTCTACACATTATTTCACTTCTGTCTGATTTCACCTTGAAATATATTCACTTTAATCCACAATTTCAAAATACAATCTGTAAATACTTTTACAGCTTCAAAATACACTGAAAACTCATACTTGGTTGTCAAATAATGTTAGTCCTTCTATCAGGAGAACTGTCAATGAATTTAGGAATTAAACAATGTTTCAAATCTTTCCTTTTCTTTCTGTGGTACAATAGTGGGACTTTAAAAGTTTAGATTAAGGATTGGGCCTTTACGTGTTTAATAAATATTTTAACATGGGCTGGTATAGTCTTGGTGACCAACTTCTGATCAAACATCCTAGTTGTCAAATATGTTGTTTATCAATTCATTAAAACCTATTAGTGAATCATGTTGGTACTAAATGCACTAAAATTATTCTTATATGATGCAGAAGAACAAGTCAGAGAGCCTCAACTTCTACTTGAAACCTACAGGAATAGACTGCTGGACAACAGGATCTTTTTTTTTTTTTTTTCAAATACAATTTAGAGTCTGATTTGATTCTATTGCACTTTCTAAAAAAAAAGTTTTTCTTAGACAAGGGTTCAGCAAAAAAGTATGGCAAATTAATACTTCTTCCTCTAATAAGATTCTGAAATGTCTATTTTCCAACAGCCCTAAAAGATACAAATATCACTAAAATCAGGCAAGAATAATGCTGAGTTATAGCCTACCATTCAAACTTAAAACAGAAATCACATTGGCAGTTACAGTGTTGAACTGTGATTGGCTGGAGCAGCTCGACTCATCACCTTGGGCAATTTACTACAACTACCTACTGGGGCTTTGCTGTGCAGCCGACCCTGATCTGTGTCACCATGTGCATGTGTTGATGGTGGCAGGATTACTGTATGTGTGTGTGTGTGTGTGTGTGTGTGTGTGTGTGTGTGTGTGTGTTGGGGAGGAAAGGCAGGTGTGTGTTTTCAGTTATGTGCAAACATGTATTCCTGTTATTCTCTGCAAAGTACAAATTTATAACCTTTTCTTACAGCTAAACCTCAATTTGCAACGACAAGCTGTCCAATCTTAACCGATTTAGTAATTAAATTAAGTGGCTGATATTAGGTTTTCTTGGTTTTGAGGTTATATTTTTGGCCACAAGACATTATTGTAACCCCCCTTCAGCCAAAAAAGAAAAGAAAAAGCTCACATTAATTGGTTAACTTGATGACTTGGTGATAACTTGCCCTATTGCTTCATTTTAATACTTCAAAAATGTCTTTATATGTGATAATGTAGCCTCAGAAACTATGGAATCATCAGAAAGCCTTGGAGGAAAATATAATGTTTGATCATTTCATGTGAAACACAGAATTAGCAAGCCACTGTCATAAAACATCAACCACCTCCACTAAAGCAAGACATTCTGCTCAGTTTACATGCAGCAGAGAAGAACTATGAAAATGGAGATGCACAATTTAGATTGCTAGAATATTTCCCTGAGACTCTGGGATGTGAAGTGAAAAGGGTGAAACACTCATCATTTTTTTAAATTATTTCTATTTTCTTTTGCCTAAACGGTGCTACAGAGCCATCCACACTAGACCTTTGAAAGAAAAAAGCGTTCTCCATCGAAAAGGGTTCCACATTTTAAGTATAAAGGTTCTCCTGCAGGGACGAACATGAGGAATCCAAGGGAACGCCATGAAACACTTCACAGCACATTGTACAAAGTGTTGTTTTCCTTTACTCCCTCTTTCTTATACAGCAAATTAGAGGAAAGTGGTGAGCAGATTTGGTACATTAAATTTGCTACACTCCTCACACACACACACACACACACACGCACACACACACACAAAGACATTAGAGACACTGTTGCTTTAATTGTGTGATACATGTTTTAATGTAAGAACAAAAACTTGTGCTCTCCTCCTCCCTCTAAAGGATCAGGTAAAGGCTTGTCTCCTGCCTTCCAGAAAGCACTCGTCCCATGTCCATCCCAACATCAGAATTCTCCAACCCATGTTCCCTTTTTTTTTTTTGTGATTCCACTGATCTGAGCTTGAAATGCGAAGACAGCAAAGCACTAAGCCTTCAAACGTGTGATTTTTTCAAAAGATCTCTAGAAGCAATCTCTGCCTGACTGACCCCTGACAGCTGCAGATCTCTTTATTTCTCTCTCTGCTGGCACTTCATTTGGTAGAAAAGCTCTCAGATTCACACCTCTGTCAGGCAGCACAAGTGTTTATTATGTGCATACACACAGAATATCCCATAGTGCACACCTCAAAGGCATGCAGTCTGCAGTCTTTTAATACATACCCTGCAAAATTTTGACAATAAACTTATACCATTTCTTTAGCTTCTGCCTATTTTCTCATAGCATTCTGTTGTTGTTGTTGTGCACAAAACATCTCCAACATCTTCTTCCCCAAACTAAAAGCGCATGAATATTGTCACAGAGCTATGGCTCGTATTTATATTCTTTCCATATGTTTGTAAGCAGACCCATGGTGTCGAGAAACCCAGTCTGGGCCATGAAATATGTCCACTTACTACCAGCGGTGAACCTGATCTGCTGCTCTCTGGCTGCTCTGCTCCTGAATACAGACACATGGAGGAAAATGGTTTGAATTCCCCCCTCGCATGTTTGCATTTCTTTGTGATCGGACACCCCACTAAACCAGAAGATTTTAGACCACACTGATCCAGCAACACCCTGAAAATGGTACAAAATAAATAAATAAATAATATACATTTCAATCTGATAATTTTGCCTGGCAAGAAAATGAAATACATGCCTACTGTAAGCAGCATTTAAATTTAAATTACACTCTCACATTTTGCTAGATTATAAAATACTCACACCACAACAGAATTACCTGAGCAATAACATGCATTTCTTATTTGCAGTTTGCCTTGCTTTTTATTATGGCAGCTTTTCTTCCGTCATTCGAGGAGTGTATATGGTTTGCTGGAGCCTCCCTCTCTGGAAATGAGACTGCAGGCTCTATCATTAGATCGGATGGCAAGTCTTTATACAAAGTGTTTTGCATAATTACATACCAAAGCCAGAATAGCCACCCTCAAATTTTATGGGTCACAAAGCATCAACAATTGCCGCATTATTGTCCACCAAAGTCCAGCCCCACCAATGACAAGGAACGGGGAAAAAAAATCTCGTCTGCCTAATCTAAGCTTGGGAGATTGAATTTTCAGTCCAATAAAAAGTAAAGAAGATTATTCCCGAACTGACAACTTGTTTACATATAGTTGTAAAGTTCAGAGGACTGGCCAAGTCTTCAGGGGGCACCGCTAGTGGTTTCTCTCTCAGTCCGCATCACACTGGAGAATTTAAGTCCGGATCAGTCACCTTTTGTGTCCCAGTGATGAAGATATTCAGCCATTGACTGAAAAGTTTCAAGCAACTTCAGTTTATCTCATTATTTCGTTCATTTTGATTTTGTAAAACATATGGTGGTAAATATATACATTTTATATGTAGCAGTAGTGCAAATATAGTAGTACATATATAATAGCAATGGTAATTATTATTATTAATTATCGTTATTGAGTATATTATTGAATAAATCAGGTCTGCATGAGAAATCCCTTCCACAGCCTTCTTCAGTTCAGATGTTCAGATGAAATTCATTCAGTTAACCACACGGTCGTTAACTGAACCAGTTTAGAGGACTGTGAAGCATTATTTTACAATACATCCCTATATAATACAAACAAAATATTATCAATTGAAATAAACGTCATTTTATAGGCTACTAATTGCATTGCAACTTTTGAAGCTGACATGACAGTAAAGCCAACAATAAAAAACATAAGAAAAGCTGTCTATATCATAATTAGACTGGTTTACTTTTCAGTAATGGGGAATTAAAAAATATTATTATTATTATAGGTATTAATATTAGTGTAACGGATTGTTTACAGTATTGTATTAATTTAAAAATTCGTTTTATCAGCGTGTCCCAATCCTTATTATTGCCATTATTAGATTGATTAAGCAGACAGTAGAGTCACAAATGAAAAACAGCAGCGTTGATAACAGATGTCTTTATAAAAAATAAAATAAAACGAGACTAATGAAAGGAAATTGGTGACGGCAGACTACTGAAGTGTTTAGCTTTATATTAAGTTAAAGGAGCGTTGAGAACGGGCTCATATAAGCTCTCAGCCGGGAAAAAGGTCAGACTTTTCGATAGTATTGAGAAATGCTCTTTTCAATCAACACATAATGTGCTCGGTGGCCTTAAAAAACGGCTTAGGTCTATTTGAAGTGTGGGGAAAAAATATATGATGCATGAAACATAGAGTCTGTGACGAATCCGATTCTTATCATAAAAAAATTTGACAAGAATATTTGAAATTTTCTTATCGACATCACACCGGGGACCACGGCTGCAGCCTGCAGCTTCCACTTCATTTAAGTTCATTTTACGACACACGAGCTCTCTGGACTCAAACTCCACATTGGGTTTTAAAAGTGTGTTTGTGTTACTTTTGTTTGTCTGTTCTTACAGTGTTTCTCTTCCACCTACTTATTGTGTATTTGCAATATTAAAAAAATGAAATGAGTGAAAAGGGGGAAGTTATTATCTCCAAAAAAAGGTTATTGTACAATTTTTCAATAAACTATGAAAGTCTTAACTCTACCACTCTATTGGCCTGTCATTGCATGTTTCTGATATTGTTAGAAAGCTATAATAATTTAGTTTGTACCAGTCTGCAGTAAAAAAAGTCCATGTAGGCATGTAACACACAATAGCCAGTCCGAGCTGCATGTACAGCTGGGTGAAGCGTGCAGAATAGCGCCATCTCGCTGCAGTAAGCCGCTATTCCTTCAAAGGTTTTTTTTTTTTTTTTTTTTTTTTTTGCTGCTGAGACCCTCCATGAGGATTTTTCTTCACATAAGGTTGGCCGATTTCTGTGTGCATAGCCCGCTATGAGAACAGCCTGCATTTTCCTGCCTTTTGGCGGCTGTGACTTAAAGGCGGCATCATAGCTGTTCATTAGTGCAGTGGTTCCCAAAGTGCGGTCCCGGGACCCCCAGGGGGTCACTGACGGGGATACAGGGCGGCCTCAGCAACTTGAAAAACAGTTACATTTCAATTTAATTTAATTCGCGAGAAATTATCCCAATTAAACAAATAAACTGCAAATGTAGTTATATTTCTTTCAACAGTGGTTCCCCAAAGTGCGGTCCCGGGACGCCTAGGGGTCACTGAAGGGGACAGAGGAGGTCCTCAGCAACTTGAGAAATAATTTAATTTCACTTCTAGGTCATCATTGGTTTGGACAATTAGAGGATGTGTGAATTTGGCTATTTTGATCCCGGATTTCAGCTCCTCAACTGCTATCTTCCCGCCTACAGTATAGACAGTTAAACAAGTATGTGCTAAATCCTATCAAGCCACAAAAAAATCTCAAATGTGTTTCCCCGGAACAAAATCTTATCAAGCGGGGATGCAGGGCTGACGCGTATCTACATGGGGGTTCTGGACATGAAAAGGTTTGGGAACCCCTGAATCAGTATGAGGAGCTAAAGAGCCCGAACACAGTCTGCTTTATGGCAAAAAGATTTGCTCTCACACTTGATTATTTTTTTGGAATGCAGTATTAGGTTGGGTTCCACATGAAAAAAAATACTATTTTAAATTTGAAGGGGACGTTTTGCAGCTGGACTGGTAAAAACCAGTTCTGTAGAAATTTGAATTAGTAGAATAAAGTGTACAGACAAGTGCAGTAATATCCAGCATTACTGGAGCTGTGGAGATTCCTTCTAGCCTACGAGTGTGTGGTGGAGGTGTGGATGTTCAAGTCCGAATAAAGTTTTTCAATCCTTATCTATTTATTTAACTTTTCAAGGGAGAGCTGCTGAAGAAAGCAGCATCATCACAAATACAGAAATTGCAGACCAACAAAATCTACAACAACGTCTAAAGACCTTTAAAGTCCCATAAAAGTAAGAGAACAATGTGTAAAAAAAATAAATAAAATATGCAGTCCAGGTCACACATAAGAGTGAACAAAGTAAAATCGCATACAGGCCTTTTTTTTTATTTCCCATCTCTCTCAACATGCAGGACACCCTCGGACTTTCCCTTCCCAGTGATCTCCACACTGCAGAAATGTGATCCGCACCCCTCAGTGCCGTTTAAATGGCCGGTGATCTATGGCTGTCTGCATTAAGCTTTGGAATAAGACATCACGCTGCACACACCAAAGCTCCGCTGGAGACAAGCGGCTGCACTGGATGCTGCTTTTGTTGGAGACACTTCGTATAGGAGAAGCCCACACACTTCGTTGCTGCTGTTATAATAAAAAAACAAGTTGTATGAGGGAATAGAGCAAATTCTACAGTAGAATTAGGGCGCATGTGCCTGTTATTTTACACTGTAAGACAATATTATTATAGATTTTGGTATTTTATTTTAGACATTTATTGCACTTGTGGTATATGTTGAACGCAGGCCTATTGGTGGTGATGATGATGATGATGATGATGCTGATGATGATGATGATGGTGGTGGTGGTGATGATGATGGTGATGACTGGAGGAGATAATGCTCAGTGCGGTGCAAGTTTTATTGTTGAGCTACCTCAGTCTACCAGCATAGACCAGTATTACGCCAAATTAATTTCGCAGTTTGAGGGAGCTTTGCCAAGTGCATGTTTGAAGTTACGGCACGCACGCACACACACACACACACACACGCACACACGCACACACACACACGCACACACACACACACACACACACTTCCCTCTAGAAAGAGCATAGCGGCTTACAGGGGAGAAAATAGAAAACATCTCCGTCAGCGGCGGCTGAGGGCAGATCTGTGTGTGGAGTGACACAAGCAAGACATGGCAAGCATGGCTGTCTAATTAATGCAAAATTGATTAAACATTTAGCTCTTATTTGAGCAATTTATGCGGTATTTCACGTCGGCCTAGGCTAATGTCCAACGCCTTCAATATTACCATCATCACTGATGCAAGCATTATCATCATCATCATCATCATCACCATCATGTGGTTTGAGTGGCACACGTAAACACACGCACGCACGCGCACACACACGCATGCACGCATAGGCTACACCTATATGCACGTTATGTGTGCATAGGGGAAAAGATTTGAGTAAACAGACCTGCGCAATTGACATTGTCAATTACGTTGACTTAATCAAGCATTTCGTAGTTAGGCGTGCGTTTACACACACGCGCGCGCAGGGAGAGGGGGAGAGAGAGAGAGAGAGAGAGAGAGAGAGAGAGCTACAAAACGCATCAACATAATCTAACTCAGACTGTGTGTCTTCAAACTGAGCTGTAGTCACATTCAGGTCTGCAGGCCCATTCAGACTGACGAGCCTGTAACATTACCAGCATCCCAGAGAGATTGACAAGCGCTGCGGTGCGGCTAATGGGGATCTTAATAAAGTATCTATGTACCCCAAGTAACAAATCGATAAAAGATGTAGGCCTATATCGATCAATACCTATGAAGTAGTCCTGATGAAATAATGCGTTAAGGTTTTGAAGACAGAAGGGGGCTGTCGAATATCCAGGAGAGTCTTTGCGGTCTGTGAAAATCACTCTGCCTCGCCGCTCGTTTTAGTCCTCCTATATGTGAGATAATGTGTATCAAGGCAAACGGTTTAGAAATAAATAAAAAGAATAAAAGTATTATGATATATCGTTGCATGATTTCCCACCCACTCGTTAAGACTCTAGTGGTTTTAGTCTAGTCCGCTTCTCTCAGAGTTAAGTCTTCCTCCGGCTACCTGTGCTCACATACATTTTTAAATATAAATAATAGGCTTTAAGCGCCAGCCGTGCTTACTGGAGGTCTAACTAGAAGCATGAGATTTATTTGACACGCAATATTAGAAATATCCTCAGAAATGCTGTCCGCTCGACTTGCATTGACATTGCTGTTACGTGAGCGCACATGGGTTAAAAGAAAATTGAAATAGTCAAATGAGGGGGGAAATTAAACATGGGGCATATTCACACTCTTAGCCTACATCAGCTGCAGTTGTCTTTATCTCCCCTATTTATATCGCCACAAAGCGCTGCGCCCCTTTTGAAAGTCTGGCAGTGTTTTTTTCAGATGAACTTTGCCATGTTGGTGTTGATTGGCCCCTCTCTTTTGCATTTTTTTTGCCTGAATTTCTCTTTTCTTGTCCAGCAGGGATAAAAAAAAAAATCCATGAAGAGGATAGGTTTGGCTAAATAGGACAAATAGCAAAGATATATTCTAATATTCGCGTCTAAGAGGGATAATTTGGAGTAGCTTGATCACTGTTAGGTTTCATGTATCTGGACGGTGCAGGCGACTCTTCCAGTCAGGCAATGCGAGTCCCTGCATCTAATTTCATCTGCCACTAAAACTTCCAAACCCGCTTATATTGACTAAATATCTGGGGACAAATGGAGCAATGACTGATGGCCGACAAGATGACAAGATATTATTATTTGGTCAGCGCCATAAATTATAGACGGAGGTCACCAAACTATCCTGCGCACACACAGCTTAGAGGGAACATTGGTCCTGAACGCTCCCCTGGTGTTATTTTATTTTTAGACTGGGCTTCCAAATAGATTCCTGGACAATTTTGTTCCTGTAAATATTTGCTCTCCATTATAATGATAAAAAAAAAAAAACCCACAAGATCAAATTTGGAGCCTCTTAAAGCCAAAGGTGTGTCCAGTTCCAGCGCCCATACCTTTGCCATACCCAACTGACGCCCCGTGCGCGCGCACACACACACACACACACATCCTATGGATACACAGAGGATGACAGGTGCTTTAAAAACACACATTTTCTCATAAAGTTACAGCCTAACAGTCGGCAGCTGCTGTCGTGGATGTGCGAGGAGGCGCCTGTGCAGCGCTGGCCGCTGATTCCTTTGTGTTAAAGTAAGCTGAGGTCTCCGAGGTCTTGGGGAGTGACAGTTCCACGGGTAGCGGGTAGATGGCACAATTTTCTTACATTTATGGGGAGGATGCAGGAAGCCTTGAACACTAAGTAGAGTTGAAAAGCATTTTTTTATTTAAATGACAAAAGATAACGTGGCATAATGTTAAAAAAAAGAAAGAAAAAAGAATGAAAAAAGAACAAAACTGAAAGAAAATAAAATACACACATTTAACATGAATAATTAGATGCTATACTATAATATAGCTCTTGAGTGAAAAAGACTCACTACAGTGGCATCATACTGTGGTACTAATAAGAATAATGATAATAAAAATAATATTAATAATAATAATAACATGCAAGTGTTGCTTTAAAGCGCACTAACAGAACCAACAGGTGCCCCATCTTGACGTTTTCTAGTGTTTGACTTAGTATAGGAAGACTTAAACTGAAGGAACATTGTAAATGAGCCTGCGGTACCTGAGCCTATATGTGCAATAAAGAGCATGCTGCATGGGCTAATTTGTCATGGTGATACTGCCAAGGTGCAAAGAAGTGCATGTTGCTGTGCGTGTGTGTGCGTGCGTGTGTGCGTGTGTGCGTGTGTGTGTCAGAGAGAGAGGGAGAGAGAGAGAGCAAACTATAGCCTCATCTCATTAAACAAATAGGCCCACTAATAGCCTGTGAGCCCTAAATAAGTTTTTAGCTTCAATGCAAACCTCAACAAACGTCAAAGCAGCCATACAGTGACCAAACTGCACGCCTCTGGTCCGCAGCATCCACAGCCTGCGTGATTTTAGGTTCAGACCAGCAGCTCGTGTGTCAGAAACTTCTCACTTCACACGGACGTAAATAAAAGTGACGTTGCAGCGAGTTACACCTCATTAGTTTTTTTGTGCAATGCTAATAAATGAGCAGAAGTACAAATTACAGAGTCCAGCATATACAGCACGCTCTGTCAACTGAAATCAAGCCGGTAAATGTAGTGATCCGACTCATCCAGAACCTATTCTGCTGATTCCTGAGGAGAATTTCATCGTCTTTTGAGTTTTCTGCCCCCTCGCTGCTTACATTTTGAAGGAGAATAGTTTCATAGCAAGGTGTTATCTTAGGTGATGGATGCGTGGACAAAACACCGCCATGCCTACGACTTGGTCAGATGAATGCAATGTTATTAGACTCATTGGTGACGGTTTGGAGGGCGATGTCCACCTTTAATTATCAGCTGGGCGCACTGGCTTATCAGACACAGTTTGGTGAGACCAGCAGTGGCAGCACAACTGTATGGCTAAACAGCGTAAGCCTGTTTCACCAATAGGCCGAGGATAAAAGACCATCAGCATCATCATAATCAGCATTTTCATCATCATCAACAAAACCACACACACACACACACATACGCACACACGCGCACACACGAATGCCACCAACGCCACCAGCAACAGCAAAAAACCGTGGTAAAGTTGGCTTGCGTACCCATCCCGATTAAGCCTCTATACAACAAGGCTAATACTATTTCTAGGCCTAACCCTCAACTAAGCCAATACTACTAATAATAATCACTGATAAGCCAACGCTTTTGTAAGTCTAATGCAGTTATATCACAATAATGCACAAATAAATAACTGACATTGCTCACATTTAAACCCATTACTAACAGCACATCCACTTCTCGTTTATATAGATATATATTTAAAATGCAGTGTGTGTGTGTGTGTGTGTGTGTGTGTGTGTGTGTGTGTGTGTGTTGGGGGGTGGGGGTTCAGCCCCAACTTCTGAGTGTAGTTTTAAAGAACATTTGGACCTATCAGTGATGTATAGTCGAAAATAAAAAGATAAAGTATGACGTCCAGTCGGTGATCATATAAGGCAAACAACCACCAATAATATAAACAAAAAATATATTTTCAGAAAAGCAGTAATTTAAGCTTTTGTACCTCACAAGATTAGTTTCATGTAACTTCCATCAGTTTGATACTATACTTCAAACCGATGTGTGCCATATGAATTCACCTCATTAATATTTCTGTCAGCCTATAAAGGTGGGAAACTCTATTCCGCAAATAAAAAGGTGGGTAAACGGAGTTTAGCTGGGTTTATCCTCCGCTACACCCCCTGTCCCAGTGAAGGGGGTCTTCTGTTATGAAATGGCCCCGTGGAGTTGCAAGACGCCATATTGATTGAAATATAGGACACAAGTTTTAGGGCAAGCTTACAGCTGCTGAGAGCACTTGATCTCTCTTTTACAGACATTGTGATTTTTTTTCAGACATCACCGTTCAGTCCAATATTTTGCACGTAGTGAATTACAGATTAGCTTTTTTTCTGTCTTTTAAATAAAATAAAATCACCTTGGAGCAAAATAAAAGTGACGGCGTTGAGTGGGTCTGTTGTGTGATTGATTAATTATTTTGTAATTCATTAATCAGTTTCATAGGGCAAAAGGGCAACATCCTGCCACAGCAAATTGAGTCCAGTCTTCCCCCCCATCCGACCACACACCACATGCACGCACGCACACGCAAACACACGCGTACACACACACACACACGCACACACACACGGACATGTATACACTGACGCACAGTCGTTTGGGAAGTAATAAAACATGAAAAACTTTTGTTTTCAAATTCATAAATTATAATTTAATACCAAGAACAAATTTACAGCAGAATGCTTGTTTACAATAAGCTAACACAAACAAACAAGAATTGTGTTCAACTATAAACTTTCACACACACTCACATATATCACTTGCAATTAATAATAATAATAATAATAATAATAATAATCATAAAAAAAGTATCTATACGTTATCAATACCCTGCAGTCATATATTTTTATATATTTATATAAAAACGTGGGTCAGTTTAAACTGTTCATAATTACAATCATGTATCATTCTCTGGTCCATATGTGGCTACGAACAGCCAAAGATCAGTGTTCAATCAGCTACACAATGTGATCCCTTTTAATTCAACCACAACATGGTGTTTTGTGTGTGTTGAAGAAAAGCCTCAAAACAAGGACAAAATTGCTAGCTTCCAAACACACACACGCGCGCGCACATACACACGCGCGCGTACACACGCACACACACATACAGACACACACCACGGCACCTGTCATAGACCAAAGGAGCATAACACTAAGTTAAAATAGCAACTCCTTTCCAAACCAGCTCACCCTGTTTAAGTCTTTAGCCTAATAATGAACGTCGTTTCTTTTCTTTTTTTTTTCTTTTTTTTAAATACAAGGGCTAGTGTACTGAATGCACAGATTATATCTATACAGTCAAAAAAAAAAAGAAAGAAAAAAAAAACATTTACATTTATATATATCAAAGGTAAAATAGGTTAGCGACCTGTGGCCATGCATTCACAGTCTAAATATACATGAAAAAGAAAACATTTGTAGTAATATGTATATACATTAAAAACATAACTTTCAGTGCTACTAGCTAAGTCTGCCACTCAATTTGAAGACGTTGTATTACCGAGAGAAAAAAAAATGGCAACCACAGATTTTTCTTAATCACATATACTTTGTATAAAGGAAAAACTCGTTGAAATGAATTGACCTATATTTACAAGAATACTGCCTCTAATCAATGTTTTCAAGTGAAATACACGAGCATACGACTGAAGTTTCAAATCTAATTGTGTTCCCCAAAATGTTATAGGCCTACTTTAACAACGTTTTGATAAGAAATCACATCATGCTTGTCAGGCACTTAATGCTTGAAGTGAATAAAGGGTGACATTTCAGGGACGCTTTAATAATACTGCTATTAAACACTACTCTGGCTAGGCTTCAAACTTTTATGACCCTTGACTTCTCCAATTTTTTAAAACAGGTTACTTCTATGGCTAGTTGTGTTTCCAGTGCAGTTTGAGCCACTGCAAACGCCCCTATATGGATATAAAGCATGTAGGGCAACCTGTCTCAAATAATCAAACCTCTAAAACAGTAGGTCTAGGTAACTTGTATGATTTTTTTCCCCCTTTAATTATCGTCGACTTTAAGGTCTTTCCAATTGGGGGAATTGATGCCAAATATTCAGAGCTGGCTGGTGCGTGGGAAGACTACGCCAAATAAGTTAAATTGTGTAAACTGTTCGTGTCTGCGACCGTCAAACTAACAAATCCTTATTATTATTTTTTTTTAGAGAGAGAGATGATGTGGCTTTAGTCTAAAACAGTAGTGGAAAACAAGTGGATCCTGTAACTTCATATTAATAAAGAGCAAATGTGTCCGCTGGGTCATAAAGTTGAACATGAACTCCAAAAACCCCTTTTCCCCAGATGGTATTGGTCATCCTAAGAATATAAGTGCGCTTGCAGCATTAAGCCTAGATTATAAGCCTATATTCCTATTGCTGTGGTTTTAATTCTTTTTAGAACATTTTTACATTATTTCACCGTTTCAAAATAAATCATTGTCTTAGAAAATAACACCACCTGTACTACAGAAATCACATAGGCCGGTTTGGAACCAGAAAGGAGGAACAAAGTAAAGTACAAAACACAGCTATACATGGACACAGGACAAGTCATTTGAGAAAAGAAAACTCACGTTTTCCCTTTCTTCATGAGTTTTTTTTCTTTTTACCCAAATTATCATTTTTAAATGCACTTAATACTTAAATTTTCCTTATAAGGATCATCAAAATCCCTTTTCCTTATGTGTTTTTTTTTTTTGTTCATTTTCTTCTTTCTTTAAAAAAAAAATGGATCGAAGCAGGTTGTTCTGCATGAACACTGGGAGCTTGTATCTGCCATTTTGAAAGTTCACTGGATGTCTCAATTTTTTTGGAGGGGGGGAAATTCACAGTCATTTACGTCAATGTCTTTCTTCATGAAAGCCAGCCCCGTGTAACAGCCGGTTGGTTTTTTATTCCTTCTACAAAAGCAGCTATAACCATTGTAGTCTCGCAGCCCCCCAACCCCACCTTTTGTTTGTTCGTCTCCTTCTTGGTTTACTGAATTGACATGTAAGGCCAGTTAAAACTGCTCCCCGAAAGCAACATATCCCTGATGAGAGTTTCAATTGGGGTTTTACCTACCAATCGGACGAAAAATAATTGTTCTATGACCGAGGAAGAGACTGTGCGGAGGGAAGGCAAGCGGAGTAACAACTTCCCAAACCGTGTTGGCTGGTTGGGATACTGGCTCCGGACATATTCCTCCAGGGCGCACTGGGACTTCTCCTGCAAACTTTCCACATGGGCCACATCTGAGAGGCCACAAGCATCTAAGAGGGGGGGAAAGCAAATAAACATTAATAAAGTGTAATTTAAAGTGCTTCTCTCGCTAAGATTGATTTATTTTTAAGTGGATTGATATCCCCGGCACTGGCGAGATTTATTACCTTTAACAGTTTTTTTTCTTTAAAAAGGCTGTTATTTATGGAAATAACCCCTATCCCCAAAAATATGTATAAGCTGATGTTTTGATGTCAACTTAATGGAAAAAAAATTCAATGTATGTGCTTGACGAGTGCATTCTGATAATGATGGTAAGAATAATACTATTGCGCCAATAATAGGCGAATTATCACCACGCCACAGATAAATATATGATCCCACATAATGATGGTAATGCATCCATTGTTTTATAAAATTACATTTGTATTAAAAAAAGAAAAAAAAGAAAGAAACTTCTTGATTTTGCCATATAGCCGAGAAACACATGGAAGTGTGAACCGCTCAGGCTGCCACTCTCTCATTTGGGTGTTTCTCATTTTATTGCTATTATAACGCGTTTATTTCTCTTGGTGAAGCCTCTTAAAGGGGAACTAAATAATTTACCATATTCATAGCTTAAGACTATATTTCAGACAGGCCCATCTGACACAGCTAGAGAGAGAGAGAGAGGGAGACAGAGAGGGGGGAGGGAGGGAGAGAGAGAGAGACCTACTGACCTTTAGTGAGCTGAGATTTAGCTTGAAAAAGGGCCCATAGCCTACGGAGTTGCCGTCATACTATACCATCAGAGACGCATAATCACTATCTGTGCTGCTGTATGTGGGCGGCAGCTGATTATGTGCCAGAAACGCTTGTACACACATTGGTTAAGTTTACAAAGTTTATACATGACAACAACAAACCCACCAAAGTAGCAAAAGGCGTGTCATGCCAGCTACAACAGATAGCTCAGGTTAAAGCCTCCGGGACTCAGGTATGGAGAGAGGGAAATTAAGCCATCATGGCCCAATAAAGGCCTAATGATAAAACGCATTGACCTGAAATGTGATTTTTTAGAATAACAAGACACCACGGGAACAATAGCGGATTGCCAGAGCTAAATGAAATACAGAAGTTGATGGCTTACAGGTATGATATCATTTTAAAGAAATGCATACTCTCTACGGCGAATCCCTCGTAGATCTCTCCCACACGCGTTTTTTTTTTAAATGTTATTTTCCCTTTTAATGCTGCAGCTAATGTAACAAAATAGCTGGGAAGTTTGGGTCATGACCTAGTTCTGGAGCAAGTCCAGAGATGCCTTGAATCCTGCACAGCGAGGAGGCAACACAGAATATTTCTGCAAATAAAAATTCATAATGTATCTTCCCAAGTCTCTGCTCAGTATCAGCAGAGAAAGGCACATACGGATATATTTGCAATCACAGGTTATATAGGCGATATACGTGCTGTAATAGCTTATGTTTCTGGGAAATGCCTGTCCCCTAAATGACAAGAGAGCGTTGAAACCTGCGCTGTGCTTTTACTGTGTGCAAATGGGACATTAGGCTTGTCTTTCTTTTTCTATTCCCCTCCCCCTCGGAGCCTGACATCATTTATATCTGTCATTCCCTACAAACAAGACGTGGGGTATACACACATTGATAAATGGCTAAAAAATATCAAAGTGTAACAATTCTTCTACAAAGCATCGGATTCTCTGCAACTGCACTAACAGCTACATTTTTCGATGCTTAAGGCTATTAGTGTGAAGTTATCAGGCCTGTGTATTAACTCGAGTTTATTTTCTAGTCTTCGAGACAGGCAGCACTTCCCTCGTGTTCTGTCCTCACTTTAATTAAAATAAAATCTCATGCCGTGGCCATGTCACATTTTCCAGTTTAGCATTGTTTATGCATCTGACCAATCAGCAGATTAATCAGATGGTTTCATAATTTACTAGCCCAAGGCCTATCCACTAACCCTTGGCTGTGGCTTAAGGGAGGAAGTGTTGGTGAACATTTGAGTGGGATAGGACACGCTGGGAAAACTCTTGCCAGTGCACATATATTAAGGTCATAGTTATTTTAGTTGATGTCAAAGTGTGTGTTAGTTACGTTCACACTGAACTTGGAGTGTGCCAGTCTATTGTCTTACCTGAGGTGAAGAGCACAATTGCCTTTAAGCAGCTATATTCAGCAGAGTCAACGTGCAAAGCTTTGAGCTTTTCCACTTGTTCTTGGAAGATCCTAATGTGGTCCATAAAGGCCACCACTCTGTCCGCAGACATGGGGGAGGCGTGAAGGCCAGCCGCCGCCAGGAGAGGAGCCACATGTAGGGGCATGGAGCACTGCGCGGCGTTGAGCACAAATAACTCACTCCACGTCAACCTCAGCAGAGCCACCTGGTCGGTGATCTGAAGGTCTGGAAAGAAGGGAATATTCCTGGCCCACTCCACGGCACTGAAGAGCATCCTGGCTGCTAGTTCACAAATGTTCTCGATGCCCATTATGTTGTTGGGCTGCATGCATTGACTGCCATACCGGGACGTCGGGTAGGGCTCCGCTCTCAACAGAAGAGAGATATATCCGGATAAGTAGGAATGGCAGTGCAGTGGGTCTCCATTTGTCAAGGCGAACTGACCGTGGTGTGGCTGTGTGGGTGGCATCCGTCCCCTTTGCACGGCTGCAGTAAAAAGAGAAACTACAGATATTGATGCCTGAATTCTACAAATCATGACACATTTTCATCCTGACCATGCTGGACGCTGTCAAATAGGCTATTATACATTTTTTAAGTGCAGACAACTGCCCGCTTAATCAAACGTTTACACTTA
>NW_027605244.1:0-24516 GCF_048128805.1 Centroberyx gerrardi
AAGAGGAAGGTTCAGGACTTTTAGAAGTAAACAGAGTCAGAAACGTTTCTAGCAAAACCACATATCATCTGCACACAAGCAAAACTATTTTATTACTTATTCTTACATGCTGCAATACTTTAGATTTATTTGATGGGATTCTATGACATTCTATGATGGGACAGTCACTCTAACTGCTGGACAACCCCGTCGCCATACTTACTGATGGAAGTGAATGGAATTACTTTTTATATGCAATTTTTAGAGAAGTAATTTCAAACCCCACTGACTTGTACTAGAATTGCAAATAAATACATTTCTCAAAAACAGGAATGAAAACTCTGAATGTCTTAAGAGGGGGTTTCAATAGGTAGCTAAAATTCCTGAATGTTGGTTTTAATGTTTTTTTTTCTTTTTTTTCTTAGATGTATCCCTATGTTATGGTACCTGCTGTCTATCTGGTTTTCATTCTTATATTTCACTTGTTAGGGTTGATCTCCATCTGAAACAAGTGAGCGATCCACCACCAGAGGGCAATGTTGCAATGCAGTCTGCAGTGAGAGGAAAAGTAATGCTTTCCCCCTGCATTTCTCATTAATTTGTTAGGGTGAAATCGCAGACATGATGAGTTCTCACTCTCGTACTTGTTCGGACTTGCCTGACGGGGTTCGCAACATCTTTATATATAGATGTGCCTCCTATGAAGTCCCTCACTAAAAATGAAATGAAATATATGTTTTATATGTATATGAAATATGTTTTACTGAAGTCAACTTGAAAGATACTTGGTTTATCTTGAAATATAGCGCCTATGCTGAATGTACAAAATATTAGGGACATCTTCTTGATTTTGAGTTGCAGCCCCTCTTGCACAATCCACATCTCGGTTGTCTCAAAGCTTAAAAATCCTCTAACTCGTCTACTCCTCTTTATCTCCTCCTTTGTGATTAGTATAGATTGGTATAGAATGGAACTCAATATGGGACAATGGCTTTTACCTAGATTCACCTCATTACTCTTTTCATGAAGTTCCTCAGTGAACTTCATTAAAAGAGTAAATGTCCCTAATATTTTGTACATTCAGTGTAGATCATCACAGTAAAATCAAATACCATGACATTACATGCAATAAAGTTGCATTGTATCATGTTATTGTGCTACACTAAAGCAAATTTTGTTTCTGATCTTGAAATTCAAACTCGTGCTTTTTAACATGTGTGCCTGTGTCATCCACACCGTAACGCAGCTGATTCGACCCAGTCTGTATCTGTATGATGCAGCTGATGATCCACTGACCTGCGGAGCCTCGTACGGCACCAGGACGCTCTGCCGGCCCGTGACGGGGTCATCCACGTACTGGGACAGGTTATTCCCCTCCACCCGGATCAGGTGACTGGCTGGGGCAGCTTGGCCTGAGCAGAGGGCGGGTGGGAGATGGGAGGGAGTTGGTTTAGCTGAGTCAAAGCAGCACAGGTACAAGACACCAGGGGGTAAAAGGTTTTACGCACAATTTTTTTGCTTACGACAAATGTTGTGATTTATGAATAATGAATAACGTAATTTATCTTTTCCTAAGTCCACTGTTTCACATGCATTGAACTCATAACAGAATAAAAAAAAAACAGCAAAATAATATAACATTTTGGGAAAATGTCTACAGTTGTGGAATAACAAACTAAGCAAATTTTGGTGGAATTCTCCTTTTAAGAGGTAATCTTAATTTTGGTGACATCATTGCTGTGGTGTTTCTGCACTGCACTTCCCAGAGATCACCTGTCAATCAAACTGTGTGTCCAGTACTGTGAAGTATTTTTCCTTGGATGAAGTTTGAGTTTCTGTAGGTGTCCCTCTTTTCTTTGTCTATTCAGCCATGGTGGCCATCGCTGCTCATGCTAACTACCCAGTTCTTCTTCTATTTATTTTATTTATTGCATCACTTCCTATGTGCCAGAGGATTTTTCCCAGGAAAGAGCTACCTGACAGCCGGGTGTTTAGAACAGCAAATGTAAAACCATTCATGAACCACTATTGTGTTATATCAATCAATAGAGTGTAGCAAAACGGAAATTTATTCAAATGAAAATGTCACAAATGATTACTTCAAAGTAGGACATGCAGGACAATCACGGCCTCACCATCGTTGAAGTCGCGGCCCAGCTCGTGGTTGGGGCAGCGCTTGACGACCTCGGTGACGTGCTCCGCCTTCTTGTAGACGGGCATGGCCCTGATGATGCTGCCGTGCGGAGGGGAGCAGGACAGCTTGATCTGGATGGGACAGGTCTTGGCGATCTGACAGTAGAGCTTCTTCAGCAGGGGAGAGTACTGGGTGGGAGAGGAACACACAGCCAGTGAGAAACTAGGAAAAACTAGGGGCTTCAAACTGACAGATGGCAATTTTGTGTGTGTGTGTGTGTGTGAGAAATGCAAAAATGAATGGGAGGCCATTAAAGAGCCTTCTGCCTTAGACATCACAGTTAGTTACAGCAAAGTTTCATGAGAGCGTGAACTGATGCTTTGCTGTTTTATCATTTGTTAGTGGATGTCTTGCCTAACAAAGCTCTTATCACAGCTGTTGTGTTAAAAACTTGCATCGTCAACTTAGGGTGTTTTTTTTTTTTTTTCCTCCTTGAATTGAAAGTTTCCATGGCGTACGTGCATCTGTGTGTCAAGTATGTCATCACCTCATGGACCCATGAAACCTGTTCAAAACCAGTTTGATGTTAATGCGCTGACAATCAAAAAATAAGGCACATTGTCTTAATTCAAGGAGTTATATATATTTTTTATGCCTCTATGTGATTTAAAACCTTGGACGAAATAAGAAGAACACCATACAACAACTGACCACTGTCATTGAAAGCAAATTCCCATTTTTATACAGCTTTTATATTCTTTAACCTGCATTAGCTTCATTTCTGTTCAAGCCCAATATTGGCTATCCCAGGCATTCATAGTGAGTTTTATGTCAGCCTAAAGGTCTACTTCTTCTTATTTTCAGATAAAACGAGGCGGGGAAAAAAAGGCGGGAAGGTAGTAGTGAACACATATCAAGGGAAGCTCATCTCAAAAAGTTTCATACTCGTGAAGTCATAGTAAAGTGTTTCAGGAGATGAAATTGTTGTACCATAGTGACATATTTCATTAAAGCCATCAAATCATCAACTAGAGGGCTGAACAATCAAAAAAATCATTCAGATAGTGGGAGACAAAACGGACGAAGAAGATCTGAGTGATAGTATGACGAGAAAAGAGTGGAACATGAGCACTGTAATCATCATATAAAACCATTGTGACTGGAGGACAAATTGAGTCATTTGAAATATGAGGGAAAATACGTGAAGACTGTAAAATTAAACAGTAAATTTGATTCTATGTTGTAAAGGTAATCGCTGTGTCGTGAATGATTATTATCCAGCAGACTGGGCTTGTGGCTACAGTGGTAATGTCAGTAATGTGAGATGCTACAGCTGGCAGAAGAGACATGGAAGTTCAAAAGGACAGATTGGGAAAAAATGTGTGTCTTTGTGTGTGTACCAGAAACCTAAAAATGAATAGATTGCCATTAAAAGAGCCTTCCGCCTTTTGAATTTCTCTATACAGTCAGTCAGTCAGATACTATAAAGTTTTATGCGTATGTGCTGAGTGACGCTAAAGGTAACCTGCGTGCTGCAAAGAAAGTCTACAGTGATTCTTCAGTCCAAACGTTTGGTTAATTCACCGCAGGGCATTACGCATTACAAAAAGAGTCCTTTGTCTTTTCTGACAAGCACATCTGCCACTGAGTTGGTACTCCTCCTGCCTTCTGTGTGTGAGTGTGTGTGTGTGCATGCGTGTGTGTAAATGGCAGTTCAGATGCATCCAAAAGACACCGGGACAAGGGATAAAAAAAAAAAAAAAAGTCTTAACATGCCCTGACACAATCACGAAATCTCAAAAATCTTCCTGTGGAAATCAAACTGGGACCTTCCAGGAAAACTGAGGAGACAGTTGTGTGTGGACTTGCTACAGTGAGCCTGAACACAAATGCAACAGTGCACCCTATGGCACAAGTATACAGTATTCAACTCAACATAGACAATGTACAATATTGAGATTGAGGTAAATTTATTTCCCTAACCGTGACAGTATTAGTGCCCTGCTCAACTCTCTGAACTACAGAGATCCACCAGATCTGCCAGCCAAATATTGATTATTCATTTCTACTGTTTCTATGATGCACCGAAATCACAATTCATAATCTAATACAATATCTTGGCAGCATAGACATCCACCTTCCTCTCTCCCCTAAATCACATCCTCCTTTCCCCTATCTTCCTCCTCTACTCACACCTGATCACACTCCTGTGGTTCACTTAAAAAAGCCTTTTCTACTTTTTCCTGGCTCCTATTTCTTTACCTTGCTCTTATCATACATGATCATTTATTTATTACTATCAATTCTCTGGGATCTAGGACTTCAACCCTTACACACCTTGCTCATAATGTTGATGATCTAAGAATTGAAGCTTTTTCTACTGCTACACAAATTGTGCATTGCTCCGAATAAGAGCATCAGCTAAATTCTTAAAATGTAAATGTAGGAAGCAATTCTTCCATCTGTTTATCATCTATACTCTGATATTTGTCTGTCAGCCTCCTGTTGGAGTGAAGACCCTCCCACCAGGCACTCCGGCCCGGGGGGGAAGGACGGCTAGATAGATAGGTAAGACGATGGCTGGGAAAAGTCACTCCTACACCAGCAACTGCCTGAATTCCTTGTTGTGACACCGTTACTAAGCCCCCTTACAACCACCCACACACACACTCAAACCCTCAGACACACACACACACACACACATCCATGAGCACTCCCTCGGGGGCAACGAAAATACTTGTGCACAACATCACCTTTTCCCACCTAGCTTTCCCTGACAAGTCTCGACAGCCCGTCCATACCGTGAATAAATAATTTTCTAAAACGCAGCGCACAGCCAGACAGACTGTTTATTCACAGACCTGGGAACTTTTTCTGTTGCACGTGCAACCATCGCTTTTTGAAAATGAATCCATTAGTAAACTCTGCAACATGATCACAACAGAAAGAATGCTTTCTCTTCTAGCTTTCACAAACAAGTAACGTGGGAAATGGGAATTTAACGGTTTAACAGGTAGCATCACAGAAGGTACCAAGTATTGTGTGCAAGTACTGTGTGTTTATGGAAGTGGCATGAGAGGACATGTGTTGACCTACAGAGACTGTCAGAAGGGGCAAAGTGCTATCCAGAGCTAGGCCACCTCTAGGTGCCGTAACACACCCTCTGGCGGCCATATTTGAGGTCCTCAGCGCATGGACGGATGGCTGATATGAACAGGTGATTGTGTTTTTGAATGTACAACTGGGCCACTTCAAAAGAACTGAAAAGACATGAACGGTTAATTCCTGTACAGGTTTTGATGGGGAAATGATAGTTTCCCCATTCATCTGATTGATTTTGTACTTAAGTAGCAGCTAACCATCATTGTCTTGTAAACACATCTCATTTGCACTCTAGCTAACATAACTAGCAGAAGCAAAAGTTAGCGCTCGTAGTGGCTAGTTGAACGTTAACATTAACATTGGTTGCTTTGCTAAATTAGCCTCCCGGCTCGTTAGCTAGCTAACAAAGCCAAAAATACAGCTGTTTGTTTAGGGTTAACTGAGCGGACTCTTCTCAGGCTAGGACCAGAGGACAAGGGTTAAAGACAAGATAGTTTTCTGTGTCACAGAGTAATGTAACTTTGGAAACAAATCTACCCTATTGGACCATTCACTTTTACTTATAACATTTTTTAATTGGCCTACACCCACACCACCATGAATTGTAGTCCGGTTGTCATTTATTTTGACATTGGCGGACAGCCAGTTCTCCACTGGACCTTCGTGGTTTCTAGGAGATTTGTGATGCAACTGCAAAGCTTCTATTCTGTTTGGTTTTATGCTTTGCCTGCGACTGGTAATTTTGTCTATCCTGCCAACTACTTTGGCACGTGGTCAACCATCATTTGAGTTCCACTTATATTTTAAAAACCTAGGTGGCTAAGTGGTAAAAGTGGCTATTCAATTTTGAGACTCATCAGCCGCTGTGCCAAAAAAAAAAGTTGGTTTCCTTTAATGATAAGGAGCCATAGAAGGTGATAGAGATAACTTTCAAATAAACACATACAATATGTTCTTTTGATAGGTGTGGGTTACAGTACATGGGCTCACTGGTTTGGTGATTGATCAGTAATGTGTTTGAACACCGTCCCACCTCAGAATGCAGGAAAGTCATAAATTTCTCTCTGTGTTTTCAGTCTTCCTGGGTGCAGCTGTATGCCATGGGAGACGTCTCGACTCGTCCACACACACGCTGACACACAGACAAGCGCACACACATTCACACACACTTCCATGAGTTCAGCTCCATATGTCATTGTCAGTGGTGAAGCGCAATATTAACATAAGCATTATCTAATGTAGCTCGGCCTTTACAGACAAGAGACGCTGAGTGATGGATAAGCTGGGCCTCATCTGATGATATAGAGATGGATGGAGAGGAAGCAGAAAAAGACAGAGAGAAAATAAAATAGACCAATGATGGAAAGATTGTTCGCTTTACGGGATGAGCTGGAAAAAGTGGAGAAGGTGAGCAGAGGAGATAGATAAAAAAAAAAAAAGACAAGGGAAGAACTGGAAAAATACAGGATTACATCAAGATAGGAGATAAATACACCAAAAAATGAGTTCATGGTCACAGAAAGAAGAGAAGGTCAGAGCAAATCTCGAATGTATACACACAAAATATAAGATGTTAGAGATGAGAAGGTGGAAGAGATATTGACCTTCTCTCCTCCAATTCAGCTACCACTGAATTTTCACTAAGCCAAAAATCCTTATACCTTTGCAAAGAAATGATCACAGAAATTCCCCTTTTCATCTCTGTCTGAGATTGGTGTCAGGCATGAACTCTAAAGCTTTTTAGTGAGGTTAAGATTAAGGATAAGGTAAGAGCTGAGCATTAATCAACATTTTAGGTGAAAGTCCCCATTGCAGCCTCAGAAATCCATCTGTCCATCTGTCAATTAGGGTTTGCAAGACTTGGATTTCACTGGCTGCTGGTAGGTAACACAATATAAACTGGGTGTTGTGAGTGTACAAATGCTTAATATCTTTACAAGAACCAATTTTGCTATGCTATCAGTCTCTACAAGCTGACATTGAAAACAAAAAGTAAAATAAGACCTGGCAACACTCTTTCAGGCTTATGATGAAATGTGAACAATTATAGACTTCTGCTGTTACTCAAGTAGAGAAAGAATTATGAATTATGATATACTTCAAGTTTCCATGCAATATTACCACTGAGTTTATTGAAAAAGTGTTTCCATAAACCGTTTTTGCAACTGTATGCAGAATGAAGCTGACTCAGAGCAGTACTAGAGCAAATGGTCAAATGTTTCTATTTCTTTCTTACAAAATCTACATGCTGGACTTTTTTCTATACTACACTACAGGGTATTAAGTAGGCAAAAATTGGTAAAGCAGTTTGAAGTGGAAAAATACATGGATGTATCAATAGTTGATGTGCATATTTAAGTAAGAAAACCCTGCTCCATGGGTTAGGAACATCTAGATTCCACCTAACAGTGCGTGATTGTGTGTCTGATTTTTTGTCTTTTTGTCTTGCGTAGACGACTAGTCTTTACAAGAGTACCACCTAGCTTACTAGCCATCATGTTGGCTTGTCAAATTTTCATTGCATCCATCCATCCATCCATCCATCCTTCCATCCATCCTTTCCCCATCCAGTGCGGTGGACCAGTGGAGGCAGGTCCTGACAGGCTGCTGGAGACAGAGTGATAATTGCCAGATCGTCATCCATATACACAAGCAACGGCTTGCCCGCCGCAAATTCGCTTAACTGTCCAAATATCAAGTATGTTTACTCTCTCACTTACGCGCGTGCGTGCGCGTGCACACACACACACACACACACACACACACACACAAGCGCGCGCACTTGCTACACGCACACACAACCCATGCTGGGCGTCTGCATCTCCCTGCTAATCATATTCCACTCAAAAACACATAGAAAATTCAATTCTGCCTTGGAGAATTTCCCACATGTTCTTTGAAGTGGTGTAATTGCTGTTTGCGAGGCTTTGGGAGATGAGGGAAGATGTAATGACCTTTAGGCTCTGACTTGTATGCCAAAAGTCTCCATCTAAACTTGGTTCTCTGCAGTTAAAGTCGTAATTCTGAAACTGTCACATTTTTTACTTGTTTCCAACACTGTGGAAGAGATTTGAGAATTTCTCAGTTCCCTTATCCTGCCCCAGGTTTAGAAAAAGGGCATGAAACTAACTTTTTTGTCAAACTTTTTTGGCTTCAGTAGGCAGTGGATTCAGAATTCCAACTCTGCAAGTTATATTTGTGCTGAAGTGGTTAGTAAAATTGACAGACTTATCAGCCACAGCCAAAATTTCCCAGCATTTGCGTGTAGAGTGAGAGACAAAAACAGAACAAGGGAAATTTCCTTTCCCATGTGCAGTTTCTCACAGGGAAGAGAGGATAGGCTGCACATCTTCACTTCATCTTGGAGCAGACAGGACAGTCCAGGCCTTGGGCTGGTCTGCATGTTTGGGGCAGAGAGCAGGAGAAGGGACCTCTGTCCCTCTGGGAAGCCAGCAGGAAAGAAAGAGAGACCAAAACAAACAATGGCTGCACTTGGTTTTATGAAAACCAAGTGCAGCTCCTTATCATTTTGGGTGCTCAGGGGGGTCAACAACAGGAAACATTTACATGTCTCTCAGTGTAAAAAGGGAAACTGGAACCTGTAGTTCTTTTACAAAGGGAACTGTAGTTTTGAGGATAGCTGTGGGTATGGTACCTACATACAGCTTCATATTGACTCCTACTCACCGTCACTCATAGGCATCCGTGTGTTTGCACTCAAGGATGCATATAGCAGCGGCACGGTCCATGGGGATTGTAAAAGTTCAGGCTTCCCTTAGACAGGATGGCATATACACAGTCAGCAGAATGGACCAAATGTTTAATGTGTTAGTTTCCTGGATTGATTGATGACATTTGGTGCTACTGTTTCATCCCAAAGTCCAGAACATTTCCAGGCCGATGTCGATATTTGACAACATACACTGTAGTACAGGTGTCAAATTAGTCAGACATCAAATTTGGAGGCTGCTTTCCTTCAGTACAAGTTACTTGGTAAAATCGAATGAATACAGTACGGATGTGGACAGTGATGAAATATTGAGTATGATCTTCCAGTGTGGGGCTTTTAACTTTAAGGAATCATATTTGATGATTGCAAATGCACAACTGCATGTGTTTGCTCGGTTCCATGCGTTTTCACTCCTAATGCGCACATGAGCATCAATAAGTGTGTGTGAAAAATCTTCATTCCCAGCATGCTCGGCAGGAGGGCGGGCGGGCGGGCAAAGCAGCGGCGTGGCTGTGGATGATGCATGGCGAAGGAGAGGAAGGATGCGTTGCACCGGGCGTGTTGGGACCTGCGCCCTGACGGAGAGAGGCTAATAGCTGGGAAGAGCAACTTCTGACAAGCCGCTGTGCAGTGCAAGCTCTAGCCTGCACCCCAACCCCACCGCGTCACCCCTCCCCTCCCCCACCCCCCCCGCCCCCAACACATGTAGGCACACACACACACACACACACTGACTTATGTCTGAGTATATGGAAAGAGGACTCATTATTTGACAAGGCCGAGGTGTTAGATCTCATTTCCAGCCGCGGTGACGCTCGTCTGTTTCCGAGCCCCAGTCAGGAATCTCTGAGCCAGGTTCCAGACTCTGAAGGATTCGTCTTGAAGGGGCGAGAGAGACCGGCAGAGGTTTCAGAGCTATTATCACTAATGCACAGTGTCTTGACGAGACAGGAGGGGGACTAGAGGATTAGCAGACCAGCTTAGCATGGGCTTGGATGGACTTACTATGTGGGAACATTAAGATAGGGAGAAGAAGAAGAAGGACTTCTCTTCTCTTCTCTTCTCTTAAGACCTATTCTAGTTTATTCAATTCTATTCTACATTGAACCATAAAGGGAAGAGAAGTCTCTGTTGCAGCAGTTAACAAGGATGGTAGAGATATATTCTATTTTATTCTGTTCTACAGTAGACTGGAGGGTTTATTCATTCTTCTCATCTCTTCTCTTCTCTTCTCTTCTCTTCTCTTCTCTTCTCTTCTCTTCTCTTCTCTTCTCTTCTCTTTTCTCCTCTCCTCTCCTCTTCTCTTCTCCTCTCCTCTCCTCTTGCATGTTGAAGCAGACTTGGACTTTACTCGGTAGCCGACAGTGTGCAACCACAAACCTAAACATGACTCCCGTCAATCATGCAGCAGTTGACAACTTGAGAAGAGGGGTTTTAATGTGGAATGCTTGATGCAATATTTAACAAGCAGCTAGCAGACAGAAAACAGCCTTTCTCCTAATCTCCCAAAGCACTGCACGCCACCTACTTACTTTTCAGCGAGAGAGAGAGAGAGAGAGAGAGAGACGAGAGAGAGAGAGAGAGAGAGAGAGAGAGAGCTGTAGGCAGGCAAGTAGGTAGCTGATTATAGTCAATATGCCCCTATGGCATTCCCCGCTGCCTGAGGCCACAAAAACTCACCAAGAAAGCAAGAGCATGTTAACTCCTTCATCCACACAAGGTGACTCAGTCGGGTCCACACAGTCATCCTCTTTGTCAAGCATGTTCAAACACAGACAGAATTTTATACACACACACATACAAACACACACACACACACACACACACACACACGCGCACACACACGCATGCACACTCATGCACTCCCCCTGCTGCTATTTTTGGGGAATCCCCTCACTTTCATTCTGAGTGGCTTGACCATAATCTCTTTTCTTTTCAAGACTGACACGTCTAAAATGACAAGCTGACATGATCTTAGCCTTCAAAAAGCATTTACCGCCCAGAATGGGCTTAGCAAACATTCTTGTACAGGTTTTCTTTTTCATGTTTTTTCTGCAAAACCTGAAAAAACTGCTGCATGCTGTCAATTTTACTTACAATCAATTTTACTTTGCTTGAAAAGGGAGAAAAAAAAAAACTTGCAATGCTTTGACACGTAGCTTTAGCATTTCAAGAAATATGGAAACAGTTTGTGGGAGTTTCTTCACATAATTTATGTTTTGTAGGCTGCTCAACTCTGCCCATTGGATTCGGTCAAATAAGGATAAAAATGATCACTACATTTTCTGAGCTGGCATTACTAGACTGTTCAGGCTGTTATTAACTAGTAATGTGTTGCATATTGTCCACTGTTTTTGAATGATATGATATGACTTTCTCACAAGATGATAAATTGTAACTTAGCGTATTGTCTTGTGTGAAAATTCTGCTTTAGAATATGTATAATAACACTTAAATACATCTTCTGATGCGTTGCCAATCTTATAATCAGGTGTGCATGATAAAAGCAAAGCATTACAGTAAAGTCCATAAAATCCATGAGCAATCACCTCTCTCATTCTAATCCCTGCTGCTTTATGGCAGCAGAGGCATCTGAATAATCACAGGCTTCCTCACAATCCTTCTCTTTCTGCTGCCTCATCATCTGCACTTAAAGTCGTGTGCCAGTCAAAACCTCCTTCGTCAAGTCGTAACAGTGTCTCTGTTCAGCCGGTAACACGAAAAACTGCTCCCTGGGGTGTTAATGACCCGGCTACTGCCTCCAGTTAGCACAACAGTCAAGATAGCTTTAATTGTTCCGGCAGGAAGATTTAAGCCTTCTCCTCTGTGTTCCCGTCTCTGTGCCCCGTTCTGTGAGCGAGCAGCAGAACTACTGTATTAGAAACACAATGTGGACCGGGAGAAGGGAGTGTTTCCAACAGTGGAAAGTGGGCTAAATGACTAATATCCGGGATAGAATAGGAAGCCCAATGGCATAACAAGTGATGATACACTGAACAGACGTTGCCTGTCTTTTTCTGATCATTGGTAGGTGATTATTTTCAAGCTATCAGCCGTGCGAACCACAGCTGATAAGAAGCGCACTGCAAAAAACGTCTGTTTTAACAAGTCATTTAATCTCATATTCTACCTTCAAATCTTATTTTTCTTAAAACAAGAGAGAACCAATGGGGGTGAGATAACGCCACTTGTTTTCAATGCAGTTTCACTTGTTTCAGTAATTTTCTAGAAATGAGTGTCAGTATCTTGAAAAAAGTCAGAATAAGGCAGATCACTGCACTACTATCAAGAAAATGAAACTTGGTTCTACAAAACTCTTGAAACAAGTTTATTTGCATTGGAAACAAGTGAAATGATCTAACTCCATTGGCAGATTTTTTCACTTGTTTTAAGAAAATTTGGATTTTTAGGATTCAATGATAGACTAAATGACTTAAGATGGAGATTTTTTGGGGAACATAATTTGTTGCAGATGAGCAAATGGGACAGCAGGGTGGCATAGTGAGTAAGGACACTGCCTTTCAACCAGAAGACCTGTTGCCAAGAAATCTGCCCTGCTGAAGGGCCCTTAAGCAAGACACTGAATCCCTACCACCTCCATGTGCGCTGTTGTGTGCCTGACCCTGACCTCTGACCTCTGAAAGGACTTATCACATTACATTAAACTAACAAGTTGAAACAGCCTTCGACAAAATTTTCCAGATTTCGCCACATTTCGATTACTTCTCTGATGAAACAAACTGATGATTTTTGTCCATGATGCATCCTTGGTTTCCATGAAGGTAGTTTGGGCGTGAGAAAGACCTGAGTCAGAGAATGGAGCTGAGAGAGAGGAGATGACAGACATTTTTTAGGAGAGGACAGAGCGGAGCTTCAGGCGCCAGAGGTGACAGCCGTGAGTGCACGCTAAGACCGGAGGAAGAAAGAGATAGAGGCAGAGAAAGAAAGACGGCGGGTCAAAGACCACCACTTCAACGTCCAGAGGGGGATCTTCTTACAGCACTGAGCGCCGAGTAAAGAAGCCCACCACGCATGATTACTTCCAACAAACACAGCCGCAAAGGAGCCCCTCAACACGGGACATTCACAAGCCCGCGTGCTCACAAACACATACGGACGCAAGCGCGCACACACACAAGCACACACACAAGCACACACACAGTAAAAGGAAATGCAGTTTGTCTCTTGTTTCAGGGAGGTCAACTGTGTGACAGTCGGAGGTGACACCTTTCCAGCAGGAGGCTTCTCACTGGGCCATGACAAATTACACAACTCACATTTCACCTGTCTCTCAGCAAAGCCCTGGACTCACCGTCTAGTTGCGTGTGTGTTTCTGTCTGTCTGTCTTTCTGTCTGTGTTTCTGTCTATGTGTCTGTGTGTAGTATATACATTTAAATGGAAACTGTTATGTGTAGACCTTATTGCCATGCCGACCATTTTGAACGTACGTCACACTCAGGGTGGGAAACTCTACCAGGAGTAGAGCCCAGTTCTAACGTCAAGAATTGGACAAACATTTATCATTTCACAGATTCCCCACTGAAAAACCAAGAATCCAGAGGAATATAGGCTCAAATTTTAAGATATATTTGGCTACCAGAATCTAGCCAAGGTAGCTAGTATAGCTAACTCCCTAAACTTAAGCAGTCATTGTATGCTAATTCCGCAGATTGTAAACTAATTTGATAACAGGTCCATCTGAAGTGTTGAAGTAATGTGCCAGTTTCATATAGGCTTATGCCAATCAGCTGGGGCCAGTTGCATAAAGATAGACCTAGTCTTAGACTTAAATCTGACGTTAAGTCAAACTTGCTATAGACACTTATACCTGTTACTACTACTTCTTCTTGCCATCTTTTATAAAATAGCTACAGTATTTAAACTTCCCACTCTGACAGTTAGGCTGATTTGTTGCTATAGAAACAAAGTTCTTAACCCAAGCTTAGCCAGGGGGAAGGTTTTCCTACCTCAAATTAGTCAGTCTTAATATTTAAGCAAAATACAGTCTAAATTAGACTAATCTAACCTGAGAATCTAAGACCAGTCTAAGGCTTAGACTAGTCTTAAACTAGCTTTATGCAACTGGCCCCTGGTTAGAGTTTCCCACCCTGAGTGTTCAAAATGGCCGCCATGGGAATAAGGTCCATTTGCTGTGTTTGACTTGAAAAACTGAAACCCTTTATGCTTTGTTGTGATTTGTACAGTGAAACAGTGTTTTTATATGGTTCTCAAATGTGATCCCTCTGGTATAAAGACAAACACAGACAGTCACATTGGGATTATGTGCAGAATTCTGCTGCCAACAAACACGCATCAAAGGACCACATTACACATAATTACATATAGCCTAACTTCGGTACAAAGGTCACCTGTTCGTTTTAAAATGTATTTTAAGATTGTATTGATTACTTTTAAGGCTTACTGAGCTCTAGCCCTTAGCTACACCTCAGGTCCTCTTGGCCATTCATAACTGCAGGCCCTGTCATAAGCCTTTCATTATATTTTGTTTTTGAATCATGTCTGGCATTCTTCTATCTATCTTATTATTTTTTGTTTTTGTTTTGTTTACAAAGCACTATCCAATGTTGTTTCTAAAGGTGCTATGCAAATGATAATGATGATGGTGATTATCATTATTTTTATTAGTAGTAGTTACACATTATGTTCTTATTATTACTACTATATTGCATTAACAATTACAATTTATTGTATTGTTTTGTATTCTCCCTATTCTTTGCTGTCCATTTGAATACCAAAAAAAGGTTCTCCTTTTTAATAACAGCAGCTGTTGACTTTCAGTAACTCACACAAACAAAATCAACAGTCATCAACCTGGTTTCTTAAACTCTGGATCGGAACAAAAAGTGGGACAAAAAGTGACATGCTTCAGCAGGCTTTCCCAAATATTTAAACCAAATGTATTGCATTGCATTGATCTCCTATAGTGAAGCTATACAGGCTGCAACTCTGCCTGTACAACAACCACAGCCTTTGAGTTACATGTTACACTTACATTAACCAGCATAACACTGCAAAAAAATATGAACAATCTGAATAATGTAAAATATTGGTAGGAATAGGGCAACTGTTTATCACCTCCCATATAGGACCATGTGCTTCAGTGCAAGATAAAGTGCTTTCCTGGTCTCTATTGAGGTCTTATGATGGTCCAAGACAGCGAAAGGTATTTTTTTAAGCTTTTGAATCAAAGAATATTTTCTTTTAATGTAGAGAGTGTTATAAAAGGAAGTTGGAGAAAATATGAATTATATAAGACAAAAACTTTGCTGACCCTACACCAAAGTTGTCGTATTCGTCTCCTAAGATTCGACTACAAGAGGTGAGTAGAGGACAAGACGAATCAATGAAAGATCCGTTACTTTCTCTTGTACACGACGCGCCTGTACATGTGCTGGCTTGTATGTGTGTGTGTGTGTGTATGGAAGAGTGTGTGTGCGTGTGTTTTTCTGCATGTGTGTGCATGATAGAAAGAGAGTGAGTGGGAGAGTGAGAGAGAGAGACAGAGAGAGAGAGAGCCAGAAAGCGAGAAACAGAGAGAAGGGGAGAGACACACACAGAGCTCTCCCTCACACACACACACACACATACACACACACACCATTCCTCAGCACACCAAGCCAAGAAAGTGTGTGTACTCACGGTCCATGTGGCAGACTTGGCGGTGCTGGACTGCTGAAAGGACACCTGGAAGGCGTGCGGCCCAGGGTAGTCGGTGTTGGAGGGGATGGCCGGGGCAGGCGACAGGCCCTCGAAGGTGGAGTTGGGCTGGGAGTAGGGCGAGGGGGTGGGCACGGCCGACGAGGAGGCGTTCTCGGAGCTGTAGGGGCTGGCGGACGTCGTGCGGCTCCCCAGGCTCTCCATGCTGCTGCTCAGCAAGTTGTACTGGGACTGGGGACAGAGACAGAGCGAAGGGAATGAGGGGAGAAACGAGGGGGAGGGAGGAGAGAGACAGAGGGAGGATACAGGTGGAGGTGTTGGAGAGACGGGGCTTGGAGGCTTGGAGGGAGGTCGGGTTACACCGGGAGGGGGAGCTGTGGGTAGTGTGTGTGTGTGTGTGTGTGTGTGTTTCACAGCGTCTGTGTAGGTAGGTGTCCATGATTGTTTTTTGAGTATTTTTTTGCGTGCTTTCTACATCTCTATGTGAGGGCAGGGAGTTAAGGAATAAATGACTGTAATTCAGTGAAAGATTATCACAAGTACAGTCACAGAAATGCGTGTGTGTGTGTGTGTGTGTGAGTGGTGGTGAGTTCCCCAAAGCCTCCTCGGGGCTATGAACTGAGTTGTAAAACACAGGCGTAATCTATGCTCTGCCTAATTGCCTGCCATTCCCCTCTTGTCCGCTCTGTTCTGTTTGAGAAAAGGGAAGATTTGTGGCACTGCGGAGTGTGTGTGTGTGTGTGTGTGTGTGTGTGTGTGTGGTGACACGCTTGTCAATGTTAACATATTCTGTGGGGCCCCGGCTACTATGTCAGCACACACGCTCAATGCATTCACGCGCACACAGAAAGGGAAACTGCTTTGTGCCTGTGTCATTTTTTGATCGTACATTTGCTCTAATTCATACTGATTCCCTGTAATAAGAACTAATATTACGAGTATGCACACTGTCTTAAAGTCAGTAAACACAAACGGGCAGCTAAGTCCACCAACATCTGTACAGCAGGGAGCTATTCTGCTCATTAACATCAAGCATAAAGTCCTTGAGTTAAAGTACTTGATTTAGGCCTACAGTATCCAACAATGACACCAGTTGATTCTGATTCACCAGAAGAAACCAACTCATTTGCATTTAATATGAAAACAGACATAGATCACAAATTTAAAAAGTCATTCCCAGATGTTTCCCTGCCTCCTATACAACCAGCACAAATGGTGTATGCATATATGTGTGTGAACTGACTGATGGCAAGTATCTACAGCCATGCACACACACACACACACACACACACACACATACACTCTATGAACAGAAAAAAACAAATCTTTACCTTCTTTTTTACGTAGTACATCCTCTAACGGCTCTGCTTTTGTCTCATATATAAACTCTTCAGTCAGAAACGTCCAAACACAGCAAAGCAAGGAGAGCGAGGGACCATAGCTTTAACCAGAGAGTTCAAGCGAGGTGTGCATCAGTGGACACACCATACACACACACACACACACACACATGCACTCACTCTGCACACACACACAGACCCATCTAACGCCAGGACAGGAAAGGGTAAGGACTGGTGGAGAGAGAGAGAACTGATATACTGAGACAAGGAGAGAGAAGGAGAGAGGGAAAGAGGGATGGGAACCCAAAAAATGGTACGGCGTTCTAATTATGGCATGCCCGGACATAGACGGCAATGCCGGGACGCATGTACGCACATGCTCCAAAACACCTTGTGAAGGCCCGCACTAGGTAAACACTGTCTGGTCTGGTCTGACACACAGAGAGAGAGAGAGAGAGAGAGAGAGAGAGAGAGAGAGAGAGAGAAAGCCAGAAGGAAAACACATAAAAGAACAAGAGGTAGAGTTCAAGGGTCAAAGAAGGAAGAGATTATGGGCCTTCCATATATGGGCGTGTATCAATACAGCCTTAAATCACAAGGCCTGGCCGGGACTAGCTGCTGTTCAGTCACTCTTTTCACTTGGGAAGAAACAGATTACTATAATCTGATTAAGAAAAGTAAGAATAATAAAGTTTACAAAGTGCTTTACAGACAGTGAGAGAAGCAAAACAGAACAAACAAAAAAAAAAAGGGCAACTTTAATCCATTAGTCGCTATTATGACACAGTAGTTACTTTACATATAGTTTGGGGAAAAACAGGCTATAGCTTGATGGATTACTTCAAAACCTGTTTGAAATGAAACAGTTGATACTGGATGGAGATGATAATAACATTATTCAAATTATTCAAATTACAGGCTGTACACTGGAATAAATGGTCCGTTTAACTGTATACTTATTTTGCAGGCAAAGTAATCCAAATGTGACTGAAAATAATCTCATTACATGACTGAGTTTGTGTATTCCAGGGACGGTGTTACTGATTACCATTTATCATCGGCCTACATGAGGGAACGTGCAACAAATAACAAAGGTCTGCCAACTGAAAGCATGCAAGCAGTGCATTCCCTCTTTGATTTGGACTGTGACTGATGGAGCTAATCATACAGTACATCCCTGTTGGAGATGGACTGGTTTTAGAGTAGCTTTAGGTACTGTATTTGAATGGGGTGATAATGTGACTGGACTGGGCCTCTAACACAGTGACCCATCAGAGGGTCTCGGCATGAATTCATGCTTCACTCTTAATTACGTTAAGACTCCCTAAGACCCTCTAATCCCACCACTGAGGTTTTTTTTTCCCTATTTGTTTTTGAAAATAATTCACAGTGGTGAATTATTGACATCTAAAATTTGGTCCTGCCCCACATTTAAAGCCTATATCGTGACTCCACTTCATGCGACTATCAGACTCGTGCAGCTCTGGTTTGTGCATTTAACCTCAGACACAGAAAAGTAGTGAGGACACAGAAATAGAGACAAAGCCACATAAGGACAAGTAAAGGTACAAGTAAACCTCAGCTCTCTCTCCGTGGTTCAGCTGAGGATGAAAGCAAAGGGACAGGTCGATGTCCTAGACTTAATGTACACTCTGTAGGTTATGTGAGGGCTGCACGCATGCGTGTGTGTGTGGATCCATACCAGCATTTGACCCTGACTTAGAGACATGCAGTTCTACAAATCACTTGGGTCACAAGTGACCTGGGTAACAATACAACTATTGTCAAATAGTTTAACTACCTGCTGAATTATTTATGTTCTCAAAAAAGTAGAAACAATCCCAGCTAGATAATGTAAATCAAGTGCCTCAAATGTCTTTTTCCAGTGTTTGAAGTATTGCCCATGTTTGGCATGTGTGAAAAGTGGGACAGCTACAGTATTTGTTGAGATAAAAGTGTGTTTAACCGGATACAAAATATGAAAATCAATATGTGGGATGATATGCTTTGAAGTTCTTGTCCTTGTGATCAGTGCACAAAAGAGCCTTTCTGCCCTCACTCTTATATCCGAGTGCTTACTGCCTTTGAAATCCTCCTCTAACATGTATTGTCAAAGGGGGTTTACAGGGACAAGGTAAACCCAGGTGCTGGTGTCAACTGCAGAAAACATTTCACACACACGCATACAAACACACGCACACACTCATACAGACACACACGCTCACAGGTGTGCTAGGTCTTAATACCTCAACTCGCTCCGCAACAAGTCGAAACAGAGCGAAAACCTCCGCTGCCACTGTGTGAGTAAATGTGTGTGTGGGTGTGTGTGGGTGTCCTGTGTGTAAGTGTTTAAGCTTCCCGTCCCAACAGCATCTAATGTCCCCTATGGGCAGCCATCCTGGTAGCTGCCACTCAAAGCCCAGCTTTAAGGGCTCAAAACATTTACCAACCTAGATAAGCCAGCCACAACAACCCTCACTTGTCAAGATGAGTGAAACACAATAGACTTAAGACAACATTACCCTTCTACTGACCTGTGTTCACTGCTACTTATTACACTGAACTATATAGTCCTATTTAACAGCATGGTCACTTTTAACACGTTTAACAGAACCCACTAACTTCTTGTCAAAATGACTCTGTTGAAATAAGAGACAACATCAGAGAAATACGAAAAGTCAGGCTCCAAAAATGAATGACATGGCATCGTATGCAAATTGGTGCATGTCTAGGCTGCGGCAAATATGCTTCATAGAGGTGAGGATGAGTTGAGGCAAGATGTGGAGTGATGTGTAAGAAGGTTGCCCCCTGTTGGGAATATTTGGCAAAGTGCAGCCAGGTGATATGCCATTCATTCTAATGATGCAAATGTCCAGATTCATGCCGAGCTGCAGGGTGCATTTTTTTTTTATAGATGTCAGATGCAGATTAATTGCTTATCACAACATCTTCATGGTGAATTCCTAAATAGATTAATGTCAATGGAAGACGAAAGTTAAAACAGCTAACCATTAGATTGTAAGGTCAGTGTTTCAGTAACATACACCACCATCCACCTTTCCTAATCACAATCCAACTGCTTACTCTTCCCTTTACCCCATGAAATTATGATTATACCATATTATACCAGGATGCATATGCAATCATTTTGACTCCTTGCCTATTTAATAGCATTATTTGTTAAAATACAAATAATCATACATTGAAAAAAAAAATATCATTGTGATCATATGATTGCCACTTTAGCATGCAAAATATTAGAGAATGCAAGGTTTCTGCTTCAAGATGCGATTTTCAGATGGTACCAGCAACTCATAAGAAGTTATAATCATACAGATTCATTCTCTCTGTAATTCTGCAGCCAAACTGGGAACAATAACCCAAAGCCAAGTTCATCAACATTATAACCAAGTAATACTAGGACAGGTATACTCCATAACACAAACCATCTAACCCTACCAAAGACAGTAAGACACAATTCTTCACATAAGAAATAAAGGCCTGAATGTGAACGAAACACTAAACTGTGCAGAAAAGTGAAGAAGTAACACAACTTAGTCCAGTCTGCTTACCGTGCCACAGCGCGGCGTAGGCTCACTGATACACAACATCTTAGGGCTCCTGAAAGACAGGACGGGGGGTTTCTACGATGTCTCCTCGACCCGGCTCTCATAGGACTTAAGACAGCTGGATCGGTGGGGGAACGCTCTGCTGCGGTCAGGCTCTGGTCATCACTCTAAACTTAGACTGCGAGAGTGGAGCCCTCCGCCGCCCGCTGACCGCTCCGAGGAGCCGGACATGATGGAGCAGTATGGGAAAAGCCCTGCCTCTCTTCTCCTCCACCTGTTCCCCTTGCCTGACTGACTGGGCCTTCTCAACTTGCCCTGCATCCAACAACAAATCTTGGCCACGCCCCCTTTCTCCCTTTCATGACTATTCATTAACCGGCCAGGCAGGCCCAGGCTTGCCCACTGATAGATTAGATCCTACCAGTATTCCAGATCAGAAGGGGGAGGCAGCCTAAAGGTGAATTACTTTTTTCCGAATGTAATATTTAGAAGACGGAGATGGATAGAGCGTACAAGATGACACACACACGCATCCATATAGGTGTATGTTTGAAAACACACACATACACACGTATACACAGACACACCCCGGCCTACAGATGGCTCTACAGTGGAGCAGCAAGGGGTCCTGGCTTGGTGTTTAATTAGGGTTTCTGGTTCCCCCCCTTCCCCCTCAGTCCCTACAGGCCACTCGGCAGCCAGGGAGAGAGAGGGAGGGAAAAGGCTGCTGAGGAGAGGGAAACTACAGAGGAGGGAATCTCCTCTGCACTGGAGGGAAAAGATAACGGGCTACTACATGCAGACAAAACCGGAATGGGGAAGATCCTTGGATGTGGATGTGATGTTCTCGCACAGTCACCATCAGATCGGAAATAAGCTCAAAATCCTCAAAAGAAAAAAACGTAACTCAAGTGAACTGGATCATGCTCCTACCATCACGTTGTCGTTCATGTCCCTCATGTGGTAGACGTCCATGCAGACCTCGGTAGCGCCGCGGTGGCTCCCCGGGGTGCTGGTGGAAGGCACCGGGCGCTCTCCTGGCTGGCTGCCCGGGGGAAGCTCAAAGTAGGTGCTGTCTGGCTCCCTGTGGACACACGACACCACAGATACAGGCTGGCTCGGCTTGCTCAAGAGCAGGGATGGAGCTTTCAAAAAACTGTTCATGGCCCGAGTTGTTCTTACAGATGCTTTTTTTATTGACATTACAAATTGCAAAAGATGGAGAGAACCTTTCCTAAAAACAGACATTTTTTAGTTAGAGATATGAGAATAGTTTGACTGGAGTCTGGAAAAATATGAAATGTTTTGGGAAAGTAAATTCTAGATGTAATAATTTCCAGAGAAGATTCTGGGACCATTCCTATACTATTACAAAGAGACAAACAGTCATTCCTTAGGTGTTGTTAAACCTGCAGAAAATGGAAGCCTAAATGATTTGCATATGCATCAACTTCCCAAAACAATTTGCTGATAAACAGCATTATTTAAAACATATACCCATAAATTTGCATCCAATCCTGGACAATATCAGATATCAGATCACAGCTACACAATACATTTGTAAAATGCACTGCAAGTCAAATGGAAAGTATAACATAATCATGAATAGGTGCTGTTGACACTCACAAGGAACTCCACAGGTGCTCGAAGGTGCCTCCTTCTTCAGCAGCAGTGGACTGGGACATCTTAGAGGATGGGTAGTCCGGTGACGGGTAGATCACTCTGCAGAGCACACACACACACACACACACACACGCACACGCACACGCACACGCACACGCACACAAACTAGAATTAGTGTGATTAATGAAAAAACTCAAAACGGATAATGATGAGCAAATGACCACATATTACTGAAGGTACAAACACACTTGGCAGGTTGAGGCTGTTGTAAATTGGAATACTTCATTCAACATCATTTTACCAATATTCAACGGAGAAGAGGCAGTTGAGAACACACACACATGCCCACATGCACACACACATGAACACTTCCATCCAGGTGTGATCACAGCAGTGTGGAGCCAGCGAGGTGGCAGGGTGTCAGGGGGCCTGGGCGTGCCCAGACCTGCCTACCTCATCACCCTCTCACCCCGAGAGGGAAGTGTGTGTGCCACTTCCTTCCCCTCTGCCTCTCACAAAGACTGAGTACCAACTCCTCAGCCTCTCTCCCAGAATAACAGTCTGCATATCTACACTAAAATGCATTGTAACGACTTAGGTCTCGTAAAGCAACATGCAGTAGGCATGATGGATCGCATAAGCCAGAAGTGGATTACATATCTTATTTGTTTACTCTGCTCTTCTAAACCCAGAGGTCTCTGCGTTTTTCCCCCAGATTGATTGCAACTCCCTCCAGTGGCGTTTTGACAGAAAATTGATCTGCATTCATGAGCAAATGAGCTTTTGTCCAAAAATGTGAAATAAGGTTGAGTGTCTCTTCTTTATTTTATTTTACCTTGCTTAACTGTCAGCGAGAGCAGATAATGAAGGAAAGATGAACACCTGACTATTTGGAAACAAACTCCTGCCGCCTGCCATCATGTGAATTAGTCCTGTTAGGGTTCGCGATTTTTACTTGTTTTACCTATTTATTCAGCGAATCCCCCCTCTATATGAATGTGCTGGCAGAAATATGGGCCTACTGTAGGCTATATGGTTATATTGAAATGACAGACTATTAGGCCTTGTTGTGAACATTTTTGTCAGAATATTTCAAGTTGTGCAAATCATTCATGCATGCCCAAATCATATAGGAAATCAAATAGACTGCAGGCCTACCGCGTAAAGCTGATAAAGGGATTTCTCAGGTCGTTAGGTTATATAGGCTAATGGATAGCATAGCCTACACAACATCCTGTCCGGCATATTGGACCTTGTGTCGTACCAAAGCTTACTATATTCACAGTTGCGCACCACACCAGCGTCATATCTCCTTAGTAACCCCATTGTATGACTGCACAAGGAAAACTGTGGCAAAGGTGCATGTTGCCCGCAACAAATCATAATAAATTTAAAACCCCCCCACTGGAATCCATGCCTGCGATGCCTGCGACAATTAAAAGTTAAATAATTAAAGTATGTAGACTTTTTGTGAATTGTTTATCCATGTAAATATGGGTCCTGTCAATTTAAATACTTCTATCTCTACTGTAGCTTTATCTAACACTTAGTGGGTCGTCTCATTTTGGTCTGCTCTGAATCGATTGAAGATAGACTTAATCTAGAGAAGCACAGTAAATATTTGAAGTGATGTCATGCGTGTTGAGGGAGAGTTGTTGTTTGTTCCTTAAGCAGACCTTAGGCTGTATTGACCTAAAATTTCGGTTGGCCAAACGGGTTCCGTATCCATGCAGAGGCCACACAATCCATTGGCTATGACAACAAAAAAAATAAAATAAAGTAAGTCGGATTAGACACACACACACACACACACACACGCACACACACATAGATAGGCCCACAGACACACGCACGCACGCACGCACGCACGCACGCACGCAGACACGCACATCATTCTGGAGCAGCTGCATGCGTAAATCAGGTTCCCGCTATTCCCGTGGTGGCTGCCGCCTCAGAGCTCCGGCTGCACTCGGAGCAGCTTAATTGAGATTCCACCTGGACGCAGCCAGCATTTACTTAGCCTGCACCACGGGGAAGGGCCACGATCCTGTCTTGCCTTAACAAAAATAAATATATTCTTATAATATTCCTGTAGACAGACTTGGAGCGTGTCTATAGTAGGCTACCAGTGAGTTGATTGGGACCTTATAGTACTTAATTATTATTATTATTATTATTATTTTAAAATCTCCTATGATATCACTATACTATACCTATAGGGACTTTTTTCCTTTGATATTTGTATAGTAGGCCTATCCTTCTATATATTCTATGATTGCTCTATTTTTTTTTATTTTTTATTTTTTTTACGTAAGGGTGGAACCAACATAGCAGGCCAGGCCATCCAGTTTGTATGTGGC
>NW_027605244.1:24716-49536 GCF_048128805.1 Centroberyx gerrardi
CATCTATCAGTGATGTAACATTTAAAGACTTCCCTCTTCATCCTCTCAAAAACATTACATAATTGCTTGATGCTAATAATTATACCACGTCATGTCCACCTCCCAGCCCAGCACCTTTTGAGACACGATGTGCATGTCTTCACTAGGGGTTGGAATTTCAGCTAAATACATTGCCAGTTAATCTAAAAGTTGAAAGATTTCATCAATTAAACAGCATTTCTAAAAATAGAATGATGTTACAAACAGATGCAATTCATGGCTCTTTTATTGTGTACTCTGTATACCAAATTATGCAAACCATGTACTGAATGACTTCGATTTCTCCCAAAGTATGTTTAATAAATATGAAACATTAATTCAGTTGTGCAATTCTATTCATATCAGTGAGCAATGAAAATCTTTTTTTTTTGCTCTCACAACACTGTTTGTAGGTCAAATTCAGTTTTCCTCTAGCCCAGTGAGATTCACTGTCACCACAACTATTATGTGACTAGCACATTGCCAGCACTTGACGACTCATGTACTCACTCCCATCCCTAGTTTTTACGGTTCCGTTCTCAGTATCCTACCTGTACCAGTCCTCTCTTGTACATAGCACAGAGAATGAAGAGGGAGTCGGAGGACCAGTCCATGTGGACTATCTGGTCCAGGCAGGTGTAGAGGTGCAGGATCTGCAGGGTGCTCACATCTCGCACTACCAGCCTGTACTGCACACAGGTAGCCTGATGGGTGAAGACAGAGAGAACACGTCAGAAAGAGCAAGACTCCAAGCCAACTTTAACACGGGTCATAACTATTATCCACCTGCAATTAGCAACCTAACCGAGGCAATTAAATCACTGTTAAATGTATTCATTCTAGTACATAAAAAGCATGTAAGTAGTGGCATGTATTATACAAAAAGACAAACTTTAACACTTACCAAATATTTCCCATCAGGGGAAACTTTGCAAAGTTGGTTGGACTGCTTGAAGACCTCAGAGAAATTCATCTTATGATGTGCACAACTGTTCCTACACTGTGAGAGACAGGGAAATTTTGAACCAAGAGTTAGCATGGCAATTTAAAAAAACATGTAGTGATTGGAGATAACGACCCCTTTCCATAGCGGGAATAGTTTCAACTGACAGCCCACTCATCTCACTGGTGCAATTAGCAAATATGAACACATGATGGCGCCATAAGTCCAAGAAATATATACTGTACACGGTGAACATACGCACACACACACACTTTATTTCCCTTATGCCAGAGCTCGTGTCTAGAAAAAGTACTCAAGTAGGGTAACAGCTACTTTATTCAGTTTCAAACAAATATCATTAACAGGTCGCGCATACTGCAAATTGTCCCAACAAAAATGACCCGCTGACCCACTTTGCCCTAGTCTTTAAATGGCATGGGTCATTGTTTGAACCTTTTTTGGATCACACCAATAAAGCTATATATGTATGTAAATGGCATATCTCACTGCACAGACTACTTTTAAGCATGAAATTAGAAATGACTGAAGATGAGAGTAAACGCACACCCGAAGTAAAGGTGCAGGCAAAATATACATAAATAACTACAGTAACGTTGTATGTAGCTAATTAGTTACATTACACCTCCGGCAGTCAGCTCAACCTACACACAGTAAAGTGTAGTACGGGAAAGAAGTATTTGTTTACTCTGCGAAAGTCTGGATAGCACATAAATCGGCACTGTAAAGGTCAACCTGCACACAAGTACACAGAGACAATGCTAGAGGTAATAATACTAAGTTAGCTTAGTAGTAGTAACTCTGCTTGCTATTTGTGCAGTTTAGGTAAAGAAGGCAAGCCAGCAACTACAGAGGCCAACACTACGAGCTAACATTAACGGTAGCTGTCAGTTGTCATGCAATTGATTCAAGCTAGCCAACGCTAGCTGCAGGTAATGGAACTTTAGCTAGTTAGCTAGCAGGTGGCTAACGCTGACAAACTTCATCACACAACAAACGTTAAAACTTACACCAAAGCAGTGATGTCTTCACCTGTTAGAGGAGAGACGCAAGGAGCCCAGCAGTTCAGAAAATTTTCTGTATTCACATGTTTCTGTTCTGTTAACAGTCTGTTAACAGGCTGTTGTTGGTTGTTTGTATGAACAGATGGCGACAGAATGGCGCTGTCCAATCAGCGTGTGCCTACAGCGACTTTGCTTCTGGGAAATGTAGTTCAATGTGAGCGTTAATGTTCTGTCGGTGCGAGCGTGTGTGTGTGTCACAACATTAATGAATAGGCAACAATTAATCATATTTTCTTTTATAGGCTTTAAAAAGTACTCTCAATGCAGAATGAGGTAGTTTTCGATAGGTCTACATCGAAATATCTAGTTTATTTTTGTATTATGCCTGTTCTCATGAAGTTTTCTATAAAGGGTTTTCCTTTAAATATTCTTTTATAGTTGCCCAGCCTACTGTTATCTTTGGTCAACATAATCCTGTAGGCATAGATCCGTTTAATTGCCTTTATATTCACCTCCATCAGCCCTCTGGTTTCCCGCTTGTGTGCGCCCAAACCGCGGCTACACCGCCTCCCTGCTTCGCAGCGCACCGTGTCATCTCCAGTTTCCTTCAGCAAAGCTCCCACTTCCCTGAATAGCAAGCAAATCCTTTTTTCTCCTCTTACTTCGCATTTTAATATTTTTCTCCGAAAAGTCAATCATTTCCAAACGTTGTTTATCAAATTCTGAACTCGATCGATTTTTTTTTTTTTTTTTTTTTTTTTTTTTTTTTTTTATGGAGGGTCATTCTCTTGGCATGTTAGATAATAAACAGGCAAGTGCTCTGCGCCATTTAATTCCTAGGCATTTCGATTGGGATCACAACAATCTTCTGGTAAGTTGATTTATTTTTTTAATATGCTCTCTGGTCTAATAGGGGTAGTGATTTATTTAGCTTGTCATAGGTTTTATTTTTTATCAATTAGGCCAAGCAGTTTCTCCTTGGACGAGATTGATATGGTCCTAGTTATGTCGAGATTTCGTTATTTTCAAAAGTGTGACTTATGATGTCAAAAGCAATTGTTTAACAACTGAGAAGATCAATTGAAAGTTGTATTAAAATTTGCCTATTGACAAGACAGGCCCACTGTATTGAGACTTGGCTTACACAGCATGCAACGCTGCAAGCATTTAGAAAAATGCTTATTTTATAATGTTTCTGATAAATATTTTGTTGATAGATAAACATGAAACATTGTTGATCTGGTTTGGGTATAATTACTTTTTTGAAGGTCTGCGTTTTGTGGGCTATTCTCCAGGTAGGCTAAAAGAAAATAATCAAAATAAAGGGCTATTGCTTATATAAATAAATAGGCCTTATAAAACAATACGCCTTTACAGTAGGTAGGCCTTTATAAATCTATTTTTATCCCTTGCATTATTTTGTGGGCACATTTTTTGCAAAAAAATAAATGTTACCATTGAAGAACTATTGATTTTTTTCAACATGCAGGCTAATCATCCTTTCATTCAATAGCAACACAAAGGCTTGATTGACTTGATTGACTTGATTATTAAAACAATGATGTTGTTACAGGCTAGTAATGGACTGATTTAAATTGTAACTTTCACAATATAGCCCTAAAGAATTTATATTATAACCAGCATTTATAGACCCATTCTGTGAATTTTGGGCTCCAATAAACCTCTTCCTTTGCATCCCTCATTTGTAGGCATATGAACATTTTCACTTGGCAGGATCTGAGATACAATTTTGAAATTAATTTATCTATTGTTCTCAACTGGGACTGTGTGTTCTTGGAGGAAATGGCCCGTGGGAAGGCAGTGTGTGTGGACGTTGTCATGGGCGCTGTAACCTGGGAGTGGAGACCCATATAGAGACAGGTGAATAGAAATCAGAGAGGCACAATATCAAACTTAGAGGACGGTGAGAATAAGCCACCAGAGGCCGTGCTTCACAGACACTTAGAGCAGTCAGAGTCAGGCTTGTTGCTTGTGTAAAACGGAGGTAGCACATCATTGAATAGGGCTACTCTTATATTTTAATCAATAATAGGGCCTAATTAAATAATAATAATTAAATGTAATACCAGTGTGTCAGAAGATCAATATTAAATGAACTGCGGAACTGTGCATTTATTTTACAATGCTTCCAACTTGACTCAGCCAATCAAAACGATTGTTTTCCACTGTCTTTTATATCAGACTCTATTTAACGTTATTTGATGGACTGTGTTTTCCATAACTAGCCACATACAAACTGGATGGCCTGGCCTGCTATGTTGGTTCCACCCTTACGTAAAAAAAATAAAAAATAAAAAAAAATAGAGCAATCATAGAATATATAGAAGGATAGGCCTACTATACAAATATCAAAGGAAAAAAGTCCCTATAGGTATAGTATAGTGATATCATAGGAGATTTTAAAATAATAATAATAATAATAATAATTAAGTACTATAAGGTCCCAATCAACTCACTGGTAGCCTACTATAGACACGCTCCAAGTCTGTCTACAGGAATATTATAAGAATATATTTATTTTTGTTAAGGCAAGACAGGATCGTGGCCCTTCCCCGTGGTGCAGGCTAAGTAAATGCTGGCTGCGTCCAGGTGGAATCTCAATTAAGCTGCTCCGAGTGCAGCCGGAGCTCTGAGGCGGCAGCCACCACGGGAATAGCGGGAACCTGATTTACGCATGCAGCTGCTCCAGAATGATGTGCGTGTCTGCGTGCGTGCGTGCGTGCGTGCGTGCGTGCGTGTGTCTGTGGGCCTATCTATGTGTGTGTGCGTGTGTGTGTGTGTGTGTGTGTGTCTAATCCGACTTACTTTATTTTATTTTTTTTGTTGTCATAGCCAATGGATTGTGTGGCCTCTGCATGGATACGGAACCCGTTTGGCCAACCGAAATTTTAGGTCAATACAGCCTAAGGTCTGCTTAAGGAACAAACAACAACTCTCCCTCAACACGCATGACATCACTTCAAATATTTACTGTGCTTCTCTAGATTAAGTCTATCTTCAATCGATTCAGAGCAGACCAAAATGAGACGACCCACTAAGTGTTAGATAAAGCTACAGTAGAGATAGAAGTATTTAAATTGACAGGACCCATATTTACATGGATAAACAATTCACAAAAAGTCTACATACTTTAATTATTTAACTTTTAATTGTCGCAGGCATCGCAGGCATGGATTCCAGTGGGGGGGTTTTAAATTTATTATGATTTGTTGCGGGCAACATGCACCTTTGCCACAGTTTTCCTTGTGCAGTCATACAATGGGGTTACTAAGGAGATATGACGCTGGTGTGGTGCGCAACTGTGAATATAGTAAGCTTTGGTACGACACAAGGTCCAATATGCCGGACAGGATGTTGTGTAGGCTATGCTATCCATTAGCCTATATAACCTAACGACCTGAGAAATCCCTTTATCAGCTTTACGCGGTAGGCCTGCAGTCTATTTGATTTCCTATATGATTTGGGCATGCATGAATGATTTGCACAACTTGAAATATTCTGACAAAAATGTTCACAACAAGGCCTAATAGTCTGTCATTTCAATATAACCATATAGCCTACAGTAGGCCCATATTTCTGCCAGCACATTCATATAGAGGGGGGATTCGCTGAATAAATAGGTAAAACAAGTAAAAATCGCGAACCCTAACAGGACTAATTCACATGATGGCAGGCGGCAGGAGTTTGTTTCCAAATAGTCAGGTGTTCATCTTTCCTTCATTATCTGCTCTCGCTGACAGTTAAGCAAGGTAAAATAAAATAAAGAAGAGACACTCAACCTTATTTCACATTTTTGGACAAAAGCTCATTTGCTCATGAATGCAGATCAATTTTCTGTCAAAACGCCACTGGAGGGAGTTGCAATCAATCTGGGGGAAAAACGCAGAGACCTCTGGGTTTAGAAGAGCAGAGTAAACAAATAAGATATGTAATCCACTTCTGGCTTATGCGATCCATCATGCCTACTGCATGTTGCTTTACGAGACCTAAGTCGTTACAATGCATTTTAGTGTAGATATGCAGACTGTTATTCTGGGAGAGAGGCTGAGGAGTTGGTACTCAGTCTTTGTGAGAGGCAGAGGGGAAGGAAGTGGCACACACACTTCCCTCTCGGGGTGAGAGGGTGATGAGGTAGGCAGGTCTGGGCACGCCCAGGCCCCCTGACACCCTGCCACCTCGCTGGCTCCACACTGCTGTGATCACACCTGGATGGAAGTGTTCATGTGTGTGTGCATGTGGGCATGTGTGTGTGTTCTCAACTGCCTCTTCTCCGTTGAATATTGGTAAAATGATGTTGAATGAAGTATTCCAATTTACAACAGCCTCAACCTGCCAAGTGTGTTTGTACCTTCAGTAATATGTGGTCATTTGCTCATCATTATCCGTTTTGAGTTTTTTCATTAATCACACTAATTCTAGTTTGTGTGCGTGTGCGTGTGCGTGTGCGTGTGCGTGTGTGTGTGTGTGTGTGTGTGTGCTCTGCAGAGTGATCTACCCGTCACCGGACTACCCATCCTCTAAGATGTCCCAGTCCACTGCTGCTGAAGAAGGAGGCACCTTCGAGCACCTGTGGAGTTCCTTGTGAGTGTCAACAGCACCTATTCATGATTATGTTATACTTTCCATTTGACTTGCAGTGCATTTTACAAATGTATTGTGTAGCTGTGATCTGATATCTGATATTGTCCAGGATTGGATGCAAATTTATGGGTATATGTTTTAAATAATGCTGTTTATCAGCAAATTGTTTTGGGAAGTTGATGCATATGCAAATCATTTAGGCTTCCATTTTCTGCAGGTTTAACAACACCTAAGGAATGACTGTTTGTCTCTTTGTAATAGTATAGGAATGGTCCCAGAATCTTCTCTGGAAATTATTACATCTAGAATTTACTTTCCCAAAACATTTCATATTTTTCCAGACTCCAGTCAAACTATTCTCATATCTCTAACTAAAAAATGTCTGTTTTTAGGAAAGGTTCTCTCCATCTTTTGCAATTTGTAATGTCAATAAAAAAAGCATCTGTAAGAACAACTCGGGCCATGAACAGTTTTTTGAAAGCTCCATCCCTGCTCTTGAGCAAGCCGAGCCAGCCTGTATCTGTGGTGTCGTGTGTCCACAGGGAGCCAGACAGCACCTACTTTGAGCTTCCCCCGGGCAGCCAGCCAGGAGAGCGCCCGGTGCCTTCCACCAGCACCCCGGGGAGCCACCGCGGCGCTACCGAGGTCTGCATGGACGTCTACCACATGAGGGACATGAACGACAACGTGATGGTAGGAGCATGATCCAGTTCACTTGAGTTACGTTTTTTTCTTTTGAGGATTTTGAGCTTATTTCCGATCTGATGGTGACTGTGCGAGAACATCACATCCACATCCAAGGATCTTCCCCATTCCGGTTTTGTCTGCATGTAGTAGCCCGTTATCTTTTCCCTCCAGTGCAGAGGAGATTCCCTCCTCTGTAGTTTCCCTCTCCTCAGCAGCCTTTTCCCTCCCTCTCTCTCCCTGGCTGCCGAGTGGCCTGTAGGGACTGAGGGGGAAGGGGGGGAACCAGAAACCCTAATTAAACACCAAGCCAGGACCCCTTGCTGCTCCACTGTAGAGCCATCTGTAGGCCGGGGTGTGTCTGTGTATACGTGTGTATGTGTGTGTTTTCAAACATACACCTATATGGATGCGTGTGTGTGTCATCTTGTACGCTCTATCCATCTCCGTCTTCTAAATATTACATTCGGAAAAAAGTAATTCACCTTTAGGCTGCCTCCCCCTTCTGATCTGGAATACTGGTAGGATCTAATCTATCAGTGGGCAAGCCTGGGCCTGCCTGGCCGGTTAATGAATAGTCATGAAAGGGAGAAAGGGGGCGTGGCCAAGATTTGTTGTTGGATGCAGGGCAAGTTGAGAAGGCCCAGTCAGTCAGGCAAGGGGAACAGGTGGAGGAGAAGAGAGGCAGGGCTTTTCCCATACTGCTCCATCATGTCCGGCTCCTCGGAGCGGTCAGCGGGCGGCGGAGGGCTCCACTCTCGCAGTCTAAGTTTAGAGTGATGACCAGAGCCTGACCGCAGCAGAGCGTTCCCCCACCGATCCAGCTGTCTTAAGTCCTATGAGAGCCGGGTCGAGGAGACATCGTAGAAACCCCCCGTCCTGTCTTTCAGGAGCCCTAAGATGTTGTGTATCAGTGAGCCTACGCCGCGCTGTGGCACGGTAAGCAGACTGGACTAAGTTGTGTTACTTCTTCACTTTTCTGCACAGTTTAGTGTTTCGTTCACATTCAGGCCTTTATTTCTTATGTGAAGAATTGTGTCTTACTGTCTTTGGTAGGGTTAGATGGTTTGTGTTATGGAGTATACCTGTCCTAGTATTACTTGGTTATAATGTTGATGAACTTGGCTTTGGGTTATTGTTCCCAGTTTGGCTGCAGAATTACAGAGAGAATGAATCTGTATGATTATAACTTCTTATGAGTTGCTGGTACCATCTGAAAATCGCATCTTGAAGCAGAAACCTTGCATTCTCTAATATTTTGCATGCTAAAGTGGCAATCATATGATCACAATGATATTTTTTTTTTCAATGTATGATTATTTGTATTTTAACAAATAATGCTATTAAATAGGCAAGGAGTCAAAATGATTGCATATGCATCCTGGTATAATATGGTATAATCATAATTTCATGGGGTAAAGGGAAGAGTAAGCAGTTGGATTGTGATTAGGAAAGGTGGATGGTGGTGTATGTTACTGAAACACTGACCTTACAATCTAATGGTTAGCTGTTTTAACTTTCGTCTTCCATTGACATTAATCTATTTAGGAATTCACCATGAAGATGTTGTGATAAGCAATTAATCTGCATCTGACATCTATAAAAAAAAAATGCACCCTGCAGCTCGGCATGAATCTGGACATTTGCATCATTAGAATGAATGGCATATCACCTGGCTGCACTTTGCCAAATATTCCCAACAGGGGGCAACCTTCTTACACATCACTCCACATCTTGCCTCAACTCATCCTCACCTCTATGAAGCATATTTGCCGCAGCCTAGACATGCACCAATTTGCATACGATGCCATGTCATTCATTTTTGGAGCCTGACTTTTCGTATTTCTCTGATGTTGTCTCTTATTTCAACAGAGTCATTTTGACAAGAAGTTAGTGGGTTCTGTTAAACGTGTTAAAAGTGACCATGCTGTTAAATAGGACTATATAGTTCAGTGTAATAAGTAGCAGTGAACACAGGTCAGTAGAAGGGTAATGTTGTCTTAAGTCTATTGTGTTTCACTCATCTTGACAAGTGAGGGTTGTTGTGGCTGGCTTATCTAGGTTGGTAAATGTTTTGAGCCCTTAAAGCTGGGCTTTGAGTGGCAGCTACCAGGATGGCTGCCCATAGGGGACATTAGATGCTGTTGGGACGGGAAGCTTAAACACTTACACACAGGACACCCACACACACCCACACACACATTTACTCACACAGTGGCAGCGGAGGTTTTCGCTCTGTTTCGACTTGTTGCGGAGCGAGTTGAGGTATTAAGACCTAGCACACCTGTGAGCGTGTGTGTCTGTATGAGTGTGTGCGTGTGTTTGTATGCGTGTGTGTGAAATGTTTTCTGCAGTTGACACCAGCACCTGGGTTTACCTTGTCCCTGTAAACCCCCTTTGACAATACATGTTAGAGGAGGATTTCAAAGGCAGTAAGCACTCGGATATAAGAGTGAGGGCAGAAAGGCTCTTTTGTGCACTGATCACAAGGACAAGAACTTCAAAGCATATCATCCCACATATTGATTTTCATATTTTGTATCCGGTTAAACACACTTTTATCTCAACAAATACTGTAGCTGTCCCACTTTTCACACATGCCAAACATGGGCAATACTTCAAACACTGGAAAAAGACATTTGAGGCACTTGATTTACATTATCTAGCTGGGATTGTTTCTACTTTTTTGAGAACATAAATAATTCAGCAGGTAGTTAAACTATTTGACAATAGTTGTATTGTTACCCAGGTCACTTGTGACCCAAGTGATTTGTAGAACTGCATGTCTCTAAGTCAGGGTCAAATGCTGGTATGGATCCACACACACACGCATGCGTGCAGCCCTCACATAACCTACAGAGTGTACATTAAGTCTAGGACATCGACCTGTCCCTTTGCTTTCATCCTCAGCTGAACCACGGAGAGAGAGCTGAGGTTTACTTGTACCTTTACTTGTCCTTATGTGGCTTTGTCTCTATTTCTGTGTCCTCACTACTTTTCTGTGTCTGAGGTTAAATGCACAAACCAGAGCTGCACGAGTCTGATAGTCGCATGAAGTGGAGTCACGATATAGGCTTTAAATGTGGGGCAGGACCAAATTTTAGATGTCAATAATTCACCACTGTGAATTATTTTCAAAAACAAATAGGGAAAAAAAAACCTCAGTGGTGGGATTAGAGGGTCTTAGGGAGTCTTAACGTAATTAAGAGTGAAGCATGAATTCATGCCGAGACCCTCTGATGGGTCACTGTGTTAGAGGCCCAGTCCAGTCACATTATCACCCCATTCAAATACAGTACCTAAAGCTACTCTAAAACCAGTCCATCTCCAACAGGGATGTACTGTATGATTAGCTCCATCAGTCACAGTCCAAATCAAAGAGGGAATGCACTGCTTGCATGCTTTCAGTTGGCAGACCTTTGTTATTTGTTGCACGTTCCCTCATGTAGGCCGATGATAAATGGTAATCAGTAACACCGTCCCTGGAATACACAAACTCAGTCATGTAATGAGATTATTTTCAGTCACATTTGGATTACTTTGCCTGCAAAATAAGTATACAGTTAAACGGACCATTTATTCCAGTGTACAGCCTGTAATTTGAATAATTTGAATAATGTTATTATCATCTCCATCCAGTATCAACTGTTTCATTTCAAACAGGTTTTGAAGTAATCCATCAAGCTATAGCCTGTTTTTCCCCAAACTATATGTAAAGTAACTACTGTGTCATAATAGCGACTAATGGATTAAAGTTGCCCTTTTTTTTTTTGTTTGTTCTGTTTTGCTTCTCTCACTGTCTGTAAAGCACTTTGTAAACTTTATTATTCTTACTTTTCTTAATCAGATTATAGTAATCTGTTTCTTCCCAAGTGAAAAGAGTGACTGAACAGCAGCTAGTCCCGGCCAGGCCTTGTGATTTAAGGCTGTATTGATACACGCCCATATATGGAAGGCCCATAATCTCTTCCTTCTTTGACCCTTGAACTCTACCTCTTGTTCTTTTATGTGTTTTCCTTCTGGCTCTCTCTCTCTCTCTCTCTCTCTCTCTCTCTCTCTCTCTCTCTCTCTGTGTGTCAGACCAGACCAGACAGTGTTTACCTAGTGCGGGCCTTCACAAGGTGTTTTGGAGCATGTGCGTACATGCGTCCCGGCATTGCCGTCTATGTCCGGGCATGCCATAATTAGAACGCCGTACCATTTTTTGGGTTCCCATCCCTCTTTCCCTCTCTCCTTCTCTCTCCTTGTCTCAGTATATCAGTTCTCTCTCTCTCCACCAGTCCTTACCCTTTCCTGTCCTGGCGTTAGATGGGTCTGTGTGTGTGTGCAGAGTGAGTGCATGTGTGTGTGTGTGTGTGTGTGTATGGTGTGTCCACTGATGCACACCTCGCTTGAACTCTCTGGTTAAAGCTATGGTCCCTCGCTCTCCTTGCTTTGCTGTGTTTGGACGTTTCTGACTGAAGAGTTTATATATGAGACAAAAGCAGAGCCGTTAGAGGATGTACTACGTAAAAAAGAAGGTAAAGATTTGTTTTTTTCTGTTCATAGAGTGTATGTGTGTGTGTGTGTGTGTGTGTGTGTGTGCATGGCTGTAGATACTTGCCATCAGTCAGTTCACACACATATATGCATACACCATTTGTGCTGGTTGTATAGGAGGCAGGGAAACATCTGGGAATGACTTTTTAAATTTGTGATCTATGTCTGTTTTCATATTAAATGCAAATGAGTTGGTTTCTTCTGGTGAATCAGAATCAACTGGTGTCATTGTTGGATACTGTAGGCCTAAATCAAGTACTTTAACTCAAGGACTTTATGCTTGATGTTAATGAGCAGAATAGCTCCCTGCTGTACAGATGTTGGTGGACTTAGCTGCCCGTTTGTGTTTACTGACTTTAAGACAGTGTGCATACTCGTAATATTAGTTCTTATTACAGGGAATCAGTATGAATTAGAGCAAATGTACGATCAAAAAATGACACAGGCACAAAGCAGTTTCCCTTTCTGTGTGCGCGTGAATGCATTGAGCGTGTGTGCTGACATAGTAGCCGGGGCCCCACAGAATATGTTAACATTGACAAGCGTGTCACCACACACACACACACACACACACACACACACACACTCCGCAGTGCCACAAATCTTCCCTTTTCTCAAACAGAACAGAGCGGACAAGAGGGGAATGGCAGGCAATTAGGCAGAGCATAGATTACGCCTGTGTTTTACAACTCAGTTCATAGCCCCGAGGAGGCTTTGGGGAACTCACCACCACTCACACACACACACACACACACGCATTTCTGTGACTGTACTTGTGATAATCTTTCACTGAATTACAGTCATTTATTCCTTAACTCCCTGCCCTCACATAGAGATGTAGAAAGCACGCAAAAAAATACTCAAAAAACAATCATGGACACCTACCTACACAGACGCTGTGAAACACACACACACACACACACACACACTACCCACAGCTCCCCCTCCCGGTGTAACCCGACCTCCCTCCAAGCCTCCAAGCCCCGTCTCTCCAACACCTCCACCTGTATCCTCCCTCTGTCTCTCTCCTCCCTCCCCCTCGTTTCTCCCCTCATTCCCTTCGCTCTGTCTCTGTCCCCAGTCCCAGTACAACTTGCTGAGCAGCAGCATGGAGAGCCTGGGGAGCCGCACGACGTCCGCCAGCCCCTACAGCTCCGAGAACGCCTCCTCGTCGGCCGTGCCCACCCCCTCGCCCTACTCCCAGCCCAACTCCACCTTCGAGGGCCTGTCGCCTGCCCCGGCCATCCCCTCCAACACCGACTACCCTGGGCCGCACGCCTTCCAGGTGTCCTTTCAGCAGTCCAGCACCGCCAAGTCTGCCACATGGACCGTGAGTACACACACTTTCTTGGCTTGGTGTGCTGAGGAATGGTGTGTGTGTGTATGTGTGTGTGTGTGTGTGAGGGAGAGCTCTGTGTGTGTCTCTCCCCTTCTCTCTGTTTCTCGCTTTCTGGCTCTCTCTCTCTCTGTCTCTCTCTCTCACTCTCCCACTCACTCTCTTTCTATCATGCACACACATGCAGAAAAACACACGCACACACACTCTTCCATACACACACACACACACATACAAGCCAGCACATGTACAGGCGCGTCGTGTACAAGAGAAAGTAACGGATCTTTCATTGATTCGTCTTGTCCTCTACTCACCTCTTGTAGTCGAATCTTAGGAGACGAATACGACAACTTTGGTGTAGGGTCAGCAAAGTTTTTGTCTTATATAATTCATATTTTCTCCAACTTCCTTTTATAACACTCTCTACATTAAAAGAAAATATTCTTTGATTCAAAAGCTTAAAAAAATACCTTTCGCTGTCTTGGACCATCATAAGACCTCAATAGAGACCAGGAAAGCACTTTATCTTGCACTGAAGCACATGGTCCTATATGGGAGGTGATAAACAGTTGCCCTATTCCTACCAATATTTTACATTATTCAGATTGTTCATATTTTTTTGCAGTGTTATGCTGGTTAATGTAAGTGTAACATGTAACTCAAAGGCTGTGGTTGTTGTACAGGCAGAGTTGCAGCCTGTATAGCTTCACTATAGGAGATCAATGCAATGCAATACATTTGGTTTAAATATTTGGGAAAGCCTGCTGAAGCATGTCACTTTTTGTCCCACTTTTTGTTCCGATCCAGAGTTTAAGAAACCAGGTTGATGACTGTTGATTTTGTTTGTGTGAGTTACTGAAAGTCAACAGCTGCTGTTATTAAAAAGGAGAACCTTTTTTTGGTATTCAAATGGACAGCAAAGAATAGGGAGAATACAAAACAATACAATAAATTGTAATTGTTAATGCAATATAGTAGTAATAATAAGAACATAATGTGTAACTACTACTAATAAAAATAATGATAATCACCATCATCATTATCATTTGCATAGCACCTTTAGAAACAACATTGGATAGTGCTTTGTAAACAAAACAAAAACAAAAAATAATAAGATAGATAGAAGAATGCCAGACATGATTCAAAAACAAAATATAATGAAAGGCTTATGACAGGGCCTGCAGTTATGAATGGCCAAGAGGACCTGAGGTGTAGCTAAGGGCTAGAGCTCAGTAAGCCTTAAAAGTAATCAATACAATCTTAAAATACATTTTAAAACGAACAGGTGACCTTTGTACCGAAGTTAGGCTATATGTAATTATGTGTAATGTGGTCCTTTGATGCGTGTTTGTTGGCAGCAGAATTCTGCACATAATCCCAATGTGACTGTCTGTGTTTGTCTTTATACCAGAGGGATCACATTTGAGAACCATATAAAAACACTGTTTCACTGTACAAATCACAACAAAGCATAAAGGGTTTCAGTTTTTCAAGTCAAACACAGCAAATGGACCTTATTCCCATGGCGGCCATTTTGAACACTCAGGGTGGGAAACTCTAACCAGGGGCCAGTTGCATAAAGCTAGTTTAAGACTAGTCTAAGCCTTAGACTGGTCTTAGATTCTCAGGTTAGATTAGTCTAATTTAGACTGTATTTTGCTTAAATATTAAGACTGACTAATTTGAGGTAGGAAAACCTTCCCCCTGGCTAAGCTTGGGTTAAGAACTTTGTTTCTATAGCAACAAATCAGCCTAACTGTCAGAGTGGGAAGTTTAAATACTGTAGCTATTTTATAAAAGATGGCAAGAAGAAGTAGTAGTAACAGGTATAAGTGTCTATAGCAAGTTTGACTTAACGTCAGATTTAAGTCTAAGACTAGGTCTATCTTTATGCAACTGGCCCCAGCTGATTGGCATAAGCCTATATGAAACTGGCACATTACTTCAACACTTCAGATGGACCTGTTATCAAATTAGTTTACAATCTGCGGAATTAGCATACAATGACTGCTTAAGTTTAGGGAGTTAGCTATACTAGCTACCTTGGCTAGATTCTGGTAGCCAAATATATCTTAAAATTTGAGCCTATATTCCTCTGGATTCTTGGTTTTTCAGTGGGGAATCTGTGAAATGATAAATGTTTGTCCAATTCTTGACGTTAGAACTGGGCTCTACTCCTGGTAGAGTTTCCCACCCTGAGTGTGACGTACGTTCAAAATGGTCGGCATGGCAATAAGGTCTACACATAACAGTTTCCATTTAAATGTATATACTACACACAGACACATAGACAGAAACACAGACAGAAAGACAGACAGACAGAAACACACACGCAACTAGACGGTGAGTCCAGGGCTTTGCTGAGAGACAGGTGAAATGTGAGTTGTGTAATTTGTCATGGCCCAGTGAGAAGCCTCCTGCTGGAAAGGTGTCACCTCCGACTGTCACACAGTTGACCTCCCTGAAACAAGAGACAAACTGCATTTCCTTTTACTGTGTGTGTGCTTGTGTGTGTGCTTGTGTGTGTGCGCGCTTGCGTCCGTATGTGTTTGTGAGCACGCGGGCTTGTGAATGTCCCGTGTTGAGGGGCTCCTTTGCGGCTGTGTTTGTTGGAAGTAATCATGCGTGGTGGGCTTCTTTACTCGGCGCTCAGTGCTGTAAGAAGATCCCCCTCTGGACGTTGAAGTGGTGGTCTTTGACCCGCCGTCTTTCTTTCTCTGCCTCTATCTCTTTCTTCCTCCGGTCTTAGCGTGCACTCACGGCTGTCACCTCTGGCGCCTGAAGCTCCGCTCTGTCCTCTCCTAAAAAATGTCTGTCATCTCCTCTCTCTCAGCTCCATTCTCTGACTCAGGTCTTTCTCACGCCCAAACTACCTTCATGGAAACCAAGGATGCATCATGGACAAAAATCATCAGTTTGTTTCATCAGAGAAGTAATCGAAATGTGGCGAAATCTGGAAAATTTTGTCGAAGGCTGTTTCAACTTGTTAGTTTAATGTAATGTGATAAGTCCTTTCAGAGGTCAGAGGTCAGGGTCAGGCACACAACAGCGCACATGGAGGTGGTAGGGATTCAGTGTCTTGCTTAAGGGCCCTTCAGCAGGGCAGATTTCTTGGCAACAGGTCTTCTGGTTGAAAGGCAGTGTCCTTACTCACTATGCCACCCTGCTGTCCCATTTGCTCATCTGCAACAAATTATGTTCCCCAAAAAATCTCCATCTTAAGTCATTTAGTCTATCATTGAATCCTAAAAATCCAAATTTTCTTAAAACAAGTGAAAAAATCTGCCAATGGAGTTAGATCATTTCACTTGTTTCCAATGCAAATAAACTTGTTTCAAGAGTTTTGTAGAACCAAGTTTCATTTTCTTGATAGTAGTGCAGTGATCTGCCTTATTCTGACTTTTTTCAAGATACTGACACTCATTTCTAGAAAATTACTGAAACAAGTGAAACTGCATTGAAAACAAGTGGCGTTATCTCACCCCCATTGGTTCTCTCTTGTTTTAAGAAAAATAAGATTTGAAGGTAGAATATGAGATTAAATGACTTGTTAAAACAGACGTTTTTTGCAGTGCGCTTCTTATCAGCTGTGGTTCGCACGGCTGATAGCTTGAAAATAATCACCTACCAATGATCAGAAAAAGACAGGCAACGTCTGTTCAGTGTATCATCACTTGTTATGCCATTGGGCTTCCTATTCTATCCCGGATATTAGTCATTTAGCCCACTTTCCACTGTTGGAAACACTCCCTTCTCCCGGTCCACATTGTGTTTCTAATACAGTAGTTCTGCTGCTCGCTCACAGAACGGGGCACAGAGACGGGAACACAGAGGAGAAGGCTTAAATCTTCCTGCCGGAACAATTAAAGCTATCTTGACTGTTGTGCTAACTGGAGGCAGTAGCCGGGTCATTAACACCCCAGGGAGCAGTTTTTCGTGTTACCGGCTGAACAGAGACACTGTTACGACTTGACGAAGGAGGTTTTGACTGGCACACGACTTTAAGTGCAGATGATGAGGCAGCAGAAAGAGAAGGATTGTGAGGAAGCCTGTGATTATTCAGATGCCTCTGCTGCCATAAAGCAGCAGGGATTAGAATGAGAGAGGTGATTGCTCATGGATTTTATGGACTTTACTGTAATGCTTTGCTTTTATCATGCACACCTGATTATAAGATTGGCAACGCATCAGAAGATGTATTTAAGTGTTATTATACATATTCTAAAGCAGAATTTTCACACAAGACAATACGCTAAGTTACAATTTATCATCTTGTGAGAAAGTCATATCATATCATTCAAAAACAGTGGACAATATGCAACACATTACTAGTTAATAACAGCCTGAACAGTCTAGTAATGCCAGCTCAGAAAATGTAGTGATCATTTTTATCCTTATTTGACCGAATCCAATGGGCAGAGTTGAGCAGCCTACAAAACATAAATTATGTGAAGAAACTCCCACAAACTGTTTCCATATTTCTTGAAATGCTAAAGCTACGTGTCAAAGCATTGCAAGTTTTTTTTTTTCTCCCTTTTCAAGCAAAGTAAAATTGATTGTAAGTAAAATTGACAGCATGCAGCAGTTTTTTCAGGTTTTGCAGAAAAAACATGAAAAAGAAAACCTGTACAAGAATGTTTGCTAAGCCCATTCTGGGCGGTAAATGCTTTTTGAAGGCTAAGATCATGTCAGCTTGTCATTTTAGACGTGTCAGTCTTGAAAAGAAAAGAGATTATGGTCAAGCCACTCAGAATGAAAGTGAGGGGATTCCCCAAAAATAGCAGCAGGGGGAGTGCATGAGTGTGCATGCGTGTGTGTGCGCGTGTGTGTGTGTGTGTGTGTGTGTGTGTGTTTGTATGTGTGTGTGTATAAAATTCTGTCTGTGTTTGAACATGCTTGACAAAGAGGATGACTGTGTGGACCCGACTGAGTCACCTTGTGTGGATGAAGGAGTTAACATGCTCTTGCTTTCTTGGTGAGTTTTTGTGGCCTCAGGCAGCGGGGAATGCCATAGGGGCATATTGACTATAATCAGCTACCTACTTGCCTGCCTACAGCTCTCTCTCTCTCTCTCTCTCTCTCTCTCGCTCTCTCTCTCTCTCTCTCTCTCTCTCGCTGAAAAGTAAGTAGGTGGCGTGCAGTGCTTTGGGAGATTAGGAGAAAGGCTGTTTTCTGTCTGCTAGCTGCTTGTTAAATATTGCATCAAGCATTCCACATTAAAACCCCTCTTCTCAAGTTGTCAACTGCTGCATGATTGACGGGAGTCATGTTTAGGTTTGTGGTTGCACACTGTCGGCTACCGAGTAAAGTCCAAGTCTGCTTCAACATGCAAGAGGAGAGGAGAGGAGAAGAGAAGAGGAGAGGAGAGGAGAAAAGAGAAGAGAAGAGAAGAGAAGAGAAGAGAAGAGAAGAGAAGAGAAGAGAAGAGAAGAGAAGAGATGAGAAGAATGAATAAACCCTCCAGTCTACTGTAGAACAGAATAAAATAGAATATATCTCTACCATCCTTGTTAACTGCTGCAACAGAGACTTCTCTTCCCTTTATGGTTCAATGTAGAATAGAATTGAATAAACTAGAATAGGTCTTAAGAGAAGAGAAGAGAAGAGAAGTCCTTCTTCTTCTTCTCCCTATCTTAATGTTCCCACATAGTAAGTCCATCCAAGCCCATGCTAAGCTGGTCTGCTAATCCTCTAGTCCCCCTCCTGTCTCGTCAAGACACTGTGCATTAGTGATAATAGCTCTGAAACCTCTGCCGGTCTCTCTCGCCCCTTCAAGACGAATCCTTCAGAGTCTGGAACCTGGCTCAGAGATTCCTGACTGGGGCTCGGAAACAGACGAGCGTCACCGCGGCTGGAAATGAGATCTAACACCTCGGCCTTGTCAAATAATGAGTCCTCTTTCCATATACTCAGACATAAGTCAGTGTGTGTGTGTGTGTGTGTGCCTACATGTGTTGGGGGCGGGGGGGTGGGGGAGGGGAGGGGTGACGCGGTGGGGTTGGGGTGCAGGCTAGAGCTTGCACTGCACAGCGGCTTGTCAGAAGTTGCTCTTCCCAGCTATTAGCCTCTCTCCGTCAGGGCGCAGGTCCCAACACGCCCGGTGCAACGCATCCTTCCTCTCCTTCGCCATGCATCATCCACAGCCACGCCGCTGCTTTGCCCGCCCGCCCGCCCTCCTGCCGAGCATGCTGGGAATGAAGATTTTTCACACACACTTATTGATGCTCATGTGCGCATTAGGAGTGAAAACGCATGGAACCGAGCAAACACATGCAGTTGTGCATTTGCAATCATCAAATATGATTCCTTAAAGTTAAAAGCCCCACACTGGAAGATCATACTCAATATTTCATCACTGTCCACATCCGTACTGTATTCATTCGATTTTACCAAGTAACTTGTACTGAAGGAAAGCAGCCTCCAAATTTGATGTCTGACTAATTTGACACCTGTACTACAGTGTATGTTGTCAAATATCGACATCGGCCTGGAAATGTTCTGGACTTTGGGATGAAACAGTAGCACCAAATGTCATCAATCAATCCAGGAAACTAACACATTAAACATTTGGTCCATTCTGCTGACTGTGTATATGCCATCCTGTCTAAGGGAAGCCTGAACTTTTACAATCCCCATGGACCGTGCCGCTGCTATATGCATCCTTGAGTGCAAACACACGGATGCCTATGAGTGACGGTGAGTAGGAGTCAATATGAAGCTGTATGTAGGTACCATACCCACAGCTATCCTCAAAACTACAGTTCCCTTTGTAAAAGAACTACAGGTTCCAGTTTCCCTTTTTACACTGAGAGACATGTAAATGTTTCCTGTTGTTGACCCCCCTGAGCACCCAAAATGATAAGGAGCTGCACTTGGTTTTCATAAAACCAAGTGCAGCCATTGTTTGTTTTGGTCTCTCTTTCTTTCCTGCTGGCTTCCCAGAGGGACAGAGGTCCCTTCTCCTGCTCTCTGCCCCAAACATGCAGACCAGCCCAAGGCCTGGACTGTCCTGTCTGCTCCAAGATGAAGTGAAGATGTGCAGCCTATCCTCTCTTCCCTGTGAGAAACTGCACATGGGAAAGGAAATTTCCCTTGTTCTGTTTTTGTCTCTCACTCTACACGCAAATGCTGGGAAATTTTGGCTGTGGCTGATAAGTCTGTCAATTTTACTAACCACTTCAGCACAAATATAACTTGCAGAGTTGGAATTCTGAATCCACTGCCTACTGAAGCCAAAAAAGTTTGACAAAAAAGTTAGTTTCATGCCCTTTTTCTAAACCTGGGGCAGGATAAGGGAACTGAGAAATTCTCAAATCTCTTCCACAGTGTTGGAAACAAGTAAAAAATGTGACAGTTTCAGAATTACGACTTTAACTGCAGAGAACCAAGTTTAGATGGAGACTTTTGGCATACAAGTCAGAGCCTAAAGGTCATTACATCTTCCCTCATCTCCCAAAGCCTCGCAAACAGCAATTACACCACTTCAAAGAACATGTGGGAAATTCTCCAAGGCAGAATTGAATTTTCTATGTGTTTTTGAGTGGAATATGATTAGCAGGGAGATGCAGACGCCCAGCATGGGTTGTGTGTGCGTGTAGCAAGTGCGCGCGCTTGTGTGTGTGTGTGTGTGTGTGTGTGTGTGTGTGCACGCGCACGCACGCGCGTAAGTGAGAGAGTAAACATACTTGATATTTGGACAGTTAAGCGAATTTGCGGCGGGCAAGCCGTTGCTTGTGTATATGGATGACGATCTGGCAATTATCACTCTGTCTCCAGCAGCCTGTCAGGACCTGCCTCCACTGGTCCACCGCACTGGATGGGGAAAGGATGGATGGAAGGATGGATGGATGGATGGATGGATGCAATGAAAATTTGACAAGCCAACATGATGGCTAGTAAGCTAGGTGGTACTCTTGTAAAGACTAGTCGTCTACGCAAGACAAAAAGACAAAAAATCAGACACACAATCACGCACTGTTAGGTGGAATCTAGATGTTCCTAACCCATGGAGCAGGGTTTTCTTACTTAAATATGCACATCAACTATTGATACATCCATGTATTTTTCCACTTCAAACTGCTTTACCAATTTTTGCCTACTTAATACCCTGTAGTGTAGTATAGAAAAAAGTCCAGCATGTAGATTTTGTAAGAAAGAAATAGAAACATTTGACCATTTGCTCTAGTACTGCTCTGAGTCAGCTTCATTCTGCATACAGTTGCAAAAACGGTTTATGGAAACACTTTTTCAATAAACTCAGTGGTAATATTGCATGGAAACTTGAAGTATATCATAATTCATAATTCTTTCTCTACTTGAGTAACAGCAGAAGTCTATAATTGTTCACATTTCATCATAAGCCTGAAAGAGTGTTGCCAGGTCTTATTTTACTTTTTGTTTTCAATGTCAGCTTGTAGAGACTGATAGCATAGCAAAATTGGTTCTTGTAAAGATATTAAGCATTTGTACACTCACAACACCCAGTTTATATTGTGTTACCTACCAGCAGCCAGTGAAATCCAAGTCTTGCAAACCCTAATTGACAGATGGACAGATGGATTTCTGAGGCTGCAATGGGGACTTTCACCTAAAATGTTGATTAATGCTCAGCTCTTACCTTATCCTTAATCTTAACCTCACTAAAAAGCTTTAGAGTTCATGCCTGACACCAATCTCAGACAGAGATGAAAAGGGGAATTTCTGTGATCATTTCTTTGCAAAGGTATAAGGATTTTTGGCTTAGTGAAAATTCAGTGGTAGCTGAATTGGAGGAGAGAAGGTCAATATCTCTTCCACCTTCTCATCTCTAACATCTTATATTTTGTGTGTATACATTCGAGATTTGCTCTGACCTTCTCTTCTTTCTGTGACCATGAACTCATTTTTTGGTGTATTTATCTCCTATCTTGATGTAATCCTGTATTTTTCCAGTTCTTCCCTTGTCTTTTTTTTTTTTTATCTATCTCCTCTGCTCACCTTCTCCACTTTTTCCAGCTCATCCCGTAAAGCGAACAATCTTTCCATCATTGGTCTATTTTATTTTCTCTCTGTCTTTTTCTGCTTCCTCTCCATCCATCTCTATATCATCAGATGAGGCCCAGCTTATCCATCACTCAGCGTCTCTTGTCTGTAAAGGCCGAGCTACATTAGATAATGCTTATGTTAATATTGCGCTTCACCACTGACAATGACATATGGAGCTGAACTCATGGAAGTGTGTGTGAATGTGTGTGCGCTTGTCTGTGTGTCAGCGTGTGTGTGGACGAGTCGAGACGTCTCCCATGGCATACAGCTGCACCCAGGAAGACTGAAAACACAGAGAGAAATTTATGACTTTCCTGCATTCTGAGGTGGGACGGTGTTCAAACACATTACTGATCAATCACCAAACCAGTGAGCCCATGTACTGTAACCCACACCTATCAAAAGAACATATTGTATGTGTTTATTTGAAAGTTATCTCTATCACCTTCTATGGCTCCTTATCATTAAAGGAAACCAACTTTTTTTTTTGGCACAGCGGCTGATGAGTCTCAAAATTGAATAGCCACTTTTACCACTTAGCCACCTAGGTTTTTAAAATATAAGTGGAACTCAAATGATGGTTGACCACGTGCCAAAGTAGTTGGCAGGATAGACAAAATTACCAGTCGCAGGCAAAGCATAAAACCAAACAGAATAGAAGCTTTGCAGTTGCATCACAAATCTCCTAGAAACCACGAAGGTCCAGTGGAGAACTGGCTGTCCGCCAATGTCAAAATAAATGACAACCGGACTACAATTCATGGTGGTGTGGGTGTAGGCCAATTAAAAAATGTTATAAGTAAAAGTGAATGGTCCAATAGGGTAGATTTGTTTCCAAAGTTACATTACTCTGTGACACAGAAAACTATCTTGTCTTTAACCCTTGTCCTCTGGTCCTAGCCTGAGAAGAGTCCGCTCAGTTAACCCTAAACAAACAGCTGTATTTTTGGCTTTGTTAGCTAGCTAACGAGCCGGGAGGCTAATTTAGCAAAGCAACCAATGTTAATGTTAACGTTCAACTAGCCACTACGAGCGCTAACTTTTGCTTCTGCTAGTTATGTTAGCTAGAGTGCAAATGAGATGTGTTTACAAGACAATGATGGTTAGCTGCTACTTAAGTACAAAATCAATCAGATGAATGGGGAAACTATCATTTCCCCATCAAAACCTGTACAGGAATTAACCGTTCATGTCTTTTCAGTTCTTTTGAAGTGGCCCAGTTGTACATTCAAAAACACAATCACCTGTTCATATCAGCCATCCGTCCATGCGCTGAGGACCTCAAATATGGCCGCCAGAGGGTGTGTTACGGCACCTAGAGGTGGCCTAGCTCTGGATAGCACTTTGCCCCTTCTGACAGTCTCTGTAGGTCAACACATGTCCTCTCATGCCACTTCCATAAACACACAGTACTTGCACACAATACTTGGTACCTTCTGTGATGCTACCTGTTAAACCGTTAAATTCCCATTTCCCACGTTACTTGTTTGTGAAAGCTAGAAGAGAAAGCATTCTTTCTGTTGTGATCATGTTGCAGAGTTTACTAATGGATTCATTTTCAAAAAGCGATGGTTGCACGTGCAACAGAAAAAGTTCCCAGGTCTGTGAATAAACAGTCTGTCTGGCTGTGCGCTGCGTTTTAGAAAATTATTTATTCACGGTATGGACGGGCTGTCGAGACTTGTCAGGGAAAGCTAGGTGGGAAAAGGTGATGTTGTGCACAAGTATTTTCGTTGCCCCCGAGGGAGTGCTCATGGATGTGTGTGTGTGTGTGTGTGTCTGAGGGTTTGAGTGTGTGTGTGGGTGGTTGTAAGGGGGCTTAGTAACGGTGTCACAACAAGGAATTCAGGCAGTTGCTGGTGTAGGAGTGACTTTTCCCAGCCATCGTCTTACCTATCTATCTAGCCGTCCTTCCCCCCCGGGCCGGAGTGCCTGGTGGGAGGGTCTTCACTCCAACAGGAGGCTGACAGACAAATATCAGAGTATAGATGATAAACAGATGGAAGAATTGCTTCCTACATTTACATTTTAAGAATTTAGCTGATGCTCTTATTCGGAGCAATGCACAATTTGTGTAGCAGTAGAAAAAGCTTCAATTCTTAGATCATCAACATTATGAGCAAGGTGTGTAAGGGTTGAAGTCCTAGATCCCAGAGAATTGATAGTAATAAATAAATGATCATGTATGATAAGAGCAAGGTAAAGAAATAGGAGCCAGGAAAAAGTAGAAAAGGCTTTTTTAAGTGAACCACAGGAGTGTGATCAGGTGTGAGTAGAGGAGGAAGATAGGGGAAAGGAGGATGTGATTTAGGGGAGAGAGGAAGGTGGATGTCTATGCTGCCAAGATATTGTATTAGATTATGAATTGTGATTTCGGTGCATCATAGAAACAGTAGAAATGAATAATCAATATTTGGCTGGCAGATCTGGTGGATCTCTGTAGTTCAGAGAGTTGAGCAGGGCACTAATACTGTCACGGTTAGGGAAATAAATTTACCTCAATCTCAATATTGTACATTGTCTATGTTGAGTTGAATACTGTATACTTGTGCCATAGGGTGCACTGTTGCATTTGTGTTCAGGCTCACTGTAGCAAGTCCACACACAACTGTCTCCTCAGTTTTCCTGGAAGGTCCCAGTTTGATTTCCACA
>NW_027605245.1:0-26733 GCF_048128805.1 Centroberyx gerrardi
ATTGCTGGCATAAAATAGAATAGAATAGAAAAGTCATTATACAATATTATGGAAGTTATCAGAATAAGTTTTATTGGCCAAGTAAGTCTGCATATGCAAGGACTTTGACTTGGTGGGTTGCTTCCGTAGGTCACATTAAACTTAACACAACACAAAATGAATAAAAAGTAGCATATAAAAAATGTAAAAGTAGAAATTTAGGGAGTAGGTCCCAGGTAACTAAGAGGGACTGTTGTAGGTCTTAGGTAATAAAAGAGCTTTGTTTACAAAGCAGCAACATTTTTGAGTATCATGCCTACTTTTGAAATATTTATTCATGAACTTCAGGCAACACCTTTCTTTGAAAATGGAAAGAGCATTTTCAATATTTGGATATAGCATTTTGAAATGACACCCTTCATATTAAGGTTGTCATTCTAAATGCGTGTCACCACAGGGGTAAATGAGAAGCACATGTTTTGCGCTCGCCACTGTAAACCTGACACTGATATTATTTTAGTCCTTTACCTCATGTCATGCATTAAGACCCGGTGCTTCTACCAGACTACTAAGTCTCCAGCCTGACCTCTCAGCTCAGGGTTTGTCAGGAAGTTGTTGAGACAGCTGGGCCACACTGAGGTCCCTCCTCATTGTTTGAGTATTCAGAAAGAAACCAAATGAAAACAAACATAGCCAACACAAAACATCCAAAACTATATACGTACATTATCTGTATGGGCAGGAAGAGGGCTGGGAGATAACAGGATAAGCCCTGGATGCCTGCCAGGATTCTGTCTATTGGCTGGAAATCACCCTAAAGAGCTGAGTAAAACTGAAACTGTGGCGAAACACTCGTTCTTTCAAAATAGTCATTCTTTGTTACTCACTCCCTTGTCAAAAATTCCTAATTCCAAATAGGTCTGGAGTGAAATGATGAATTATGAGAAAAAAGAGAGAAGTAACATTGTGCATTTCATTTGTGATACTGAACACCTGGCATACATTTGATTTGTTGATTGTCTTGGATTATTTCACTTCATGTACTGAGGGACTTTTGCTTCTATGTTTCACCACACATGTTGAGTTCAATCTGTTACCAATGTACAGCGCCTAATGACTCCAGAGCCCGTGCTGTATACGTGGCGTACTGTAGCTAAACCGTAGAAGGTTGTATAAAATGCTACACAGTGAAAAGACCCCATCATGTGTCAACCGCAGTTCCCCCTTTTTGCTCTTTGCGTGGTGCAAAATATTGTTAGATAGATAGATAGACCTTAGAGAGAGGTACAGCAGGTTTCATGTTATTATTCATCCCCACCTTTTACAATAACTCTGGTTTCCTTTCTACGAAATCTGCTTTCCAATACATTCCATGTTTCACGCCCTTGTTAGTCACAGGAAAGACTTTGTGTTATCTCCCAATTTCTGCCCTATATCTGAGCTGGACTGGAGGCTACAGTATGAAATGTTACAGGAGCCTTCGTCACCAACTGATGACCTTTACCTTACATTTTACAGTTCATTTGCATAGACCGTGCACCACCTCAAACTGTTGAAGAATACTTCCCTGGCACAACAAGGTGTTCTTCTTGTTAAAACAGCCACTCCTGGCATGTTTACTGCAGAGGGGAGTACAAGTGTGATAGTTAATCAGTTGGGTGCTCAGTCATCAAAAACTATCAAATCAAACAACCCCAGTAAAACAGTAATAAGACAGCACTCCATCCATGAAGAGAGACACTTCAAGTCTTCATTTCACTTGATTTTAATCCAGGGTGAGGTAAAAAAAAATAATAATCATTTAGCAAACATGCTGACAGGCTATTAACGGGCTATTAACTGAGAGCTTTCATCAGAGCAACTGGCAGGATTTTACTGCCAGGATTTTTACTGCCAGGAATTTGTTAGGTAATGCCTGTGTCAATACCACTCAAGGTCTAGTCTAGTCATGTTTATTTATATAGCCCTTTATCACAAGCATTTACATACTATTATATTTACATATTTACAGACTTTACATACCATCATATGCATACTGTATATACTGAACAAAAATATAAATGCAACATGCAACAATTTCAAAGATTTTACTTCGTTGCAGTTAATTTAAGAAAAGCATTCCATTGAAAGACTAACAGGGATGTAAACAGATTTGTGCACAAGATTTGGGAGAAATAAGCTTCTCGTGGATGGGATATTATATTTTAGCTGATGACACATGGGACCAAAACTTTGCATGTTGCATTTATATTTCTGTTCAGTATGCATGCTACATCATATGCCATCCTGCACACACACTGCAAACACACTCACACCTATGTGCAAAATCTAACCCAACTTTTGGACTGTGGGAGGAAACCACAGCACCCAGTGAGGCAGCATTGCTAAACTACAGAGCCACTGTGCCACCCAGATCTGTAACACCAGTCCCAAATGCCTACTGTCTGTCACCATGTTCCCAGGCCCACACAGCACCAAGCCCACCTCATTGTTCAAAAGTGTGGAATACTTAAATAATAACTAACTCTACCCGTCTATGACGAGTCCGGTGCTGGACAAAAGCCGTGGGACATTTCATGGGCAGACCTGAAAATGACCTCGCAAGAAAAGTCGATGAAAACGCAACGATTGTTTTGTTCTGTGAGGTACTGTTGCAAACACGTACAGCATATCAATGCTTCATCACATTTTTAACTCTCCCACCACAACCGGGTCTATATATCAGTGTGGTCATGTGCATTGTGGGTTGCACACATGTGACCCAGGTACAGCGACAACTAAAAGGTGAGATGAAGAAAAGAACATTCTGTCTCTTTATGTACAATAACAGTCAGCAGTTGTATTTCCTCTTTCTTCCCTCTGAGCACTATAGGCGTCATTTCAATGTTGCGTATATGCTTTAGCTCTCATAGCCCAGGATGCTTTTTGGCTATATATAGCCCAGCTGTAAGCAGTAAATACATTATTATATATTTAAACAATGCATAAACAAAGCTGTAAATGTCCAAAGTATGCACCAGTGCAGTCCATATGTACAAGATAATGCTTTATTTTTGTCATATTCCCCAGAAAACGTAGTCTAAGATGAAGACTTCTATTGAACATTAACTTTTAAACCCTATCTAGCCTCATTTTAGCCTAGACGTCTTTAACCATTTAATCTTTTAAACGGCTAATCAGTGTAAAATTGCTCAGTGTTCTAGTCATGGGATCCACTGTAGAATTTCTGAAGAAAAAAAAAGAAGATATTTACCACAATTGCTTCATTGTAAATGCACTATCTTCTGTAGTTCTCACTACTATGTCTGGTTTTTCAGCAAACTAACAGCAAGCCATGACCTAAAGGTTGCAGCAGTGTCTAATCTTGCTGTGGTTGTTCACATATTCCAGACACAAGTCTGTCTACAGTTTATGGGAAACTCACTTTTGAAAAACCAACTCACTCTCAGAAGACTTAATTCATACATCTATGTGAGAGTGGAGAAAATAGACCAATGGAGGTGTGTATATGTTTGTTCCTCTGGGCTTTCCAAATGAAGCTTAAAATTGTTACCATTGTTATATTGTTATGGGCAGATGCAGTCAAAGGCAAAAAGGACTAAGCCATATACATGTCATCATCATCAGCGCTCTCTAAAACAATGACCTGTGTGTGTGTGTGTGTGGGGGGGTGGGGGGTGGGTGGGTGTGTGTGTGTGTGTGTGGGTGTGTGTGTGTGTGTGTGTGTGGAGCAGAGGAGAAACGCATAGAGAGATGAGGATAAGGCATATATATATACATATACATACATTGGTCATTATGGAACTATAGTAGAGAGTTTTGACACTTCCCCTCTCCCCCACCCAAGGGAGAGGGCAAGGGCAGCAGTTGCTGAAGGGCACCACCACCACCACCACCACCCACCCCTTTCTCAGAGGCGTGACTCAGAGAGAGTGAAACCCTGCCCACAAAATCCAGCATGTCAGTTCCCCAGACAGAGATTCAAAAAGCAAGAGAGTGAGGAAGAGGCAGAGAGTGTGGGAGAGGCCAAGGCATGAGATGAGACTGCCTGTTTTGGGTTTTTGTTTATTTTTTATTTGGTGATATCAGCACTTAGCTACTTCTCCCACACAGCAGCCTCACTTGACCGGTGGATGCAGATGTCATTCCTTTGCGGGTTCTCACTTCAGTGAAACAACTGGGAAAACTTTTGGGGGAAAAACTCGAGAAGGAAAGAAGAGAGCGGGATCTACATCATTTGAAAGAAGAGAACGTTTTCCAGAGTTTCGCTCCGGTGGTTTTTTTTTTTTACTGATAGGGACAGCGGGTCTCTCTTCACCATGACGAGCAGAGGGAACCTCCTGATGCTGGGTGAGTCCCATCTGACATCCGTTAAACACAGTAGCCCCGACACTGTGGAAAATCTTCTGTGCTGAAAGAGGGGGAAAAAAATATTCAGTGGTTGGAGGAGGGAAGCCAACTGGCTGCAGCAGAACTTCGAGTACTAACTTTTAAGTGGGTAATGATCTGTTTCTCTTGGTCAACACGGGCCGGCACGCTTAAGAGATTTAGACGACTGAAATGTTACAAATTAGAACAAAATTGTATGGAACTTTTGGTATTCAATTCAATTATAAGTTCAGAAGCATACTGTATGATCATATTTGTCAGTGACACATAATCTGATCTGTCTCACTGAAGATGGAAAAAAGCCTGACGTATACTCAGGCTTCTCTCTTCCTCTATTTCTCTCTCAATCGCTGAATGTCTTTGATAACTTATTTACTATCTGGTCATTAAATCTTTTAGCAGACTATATGAAAACCACAATTCACAAGCAGCTCACGTATGTACGGTTAGTTCTGTAAACAACTTTCCAGTGAGACCAAAATCCACCAGCAATCTTGGGAAAAGTTACACTGTTGAAATAATAAAAAAAAAAAAGTGAGAAACACAAATTGTCACAATTCAGAATTCAGCTTTACTTTTACAGGCACTTGGAGCCTGAAGCCCGAGTGAGGGAAGGAAGACAAATAAATTGGGAGCAAAAAGAAAAAGAGTGATGCTGAACACAGCAGCTTTTCTTCAAAAAATAACCCACTGTCTGGGCCCCACTCCACAGAGGACCTCTGTTCCCCTGCCTTTAAAGAGATATTTTTACACGATGAGCTCATCTCACAGCACCCGCTTTGCCTGATGCCTGATAGTGTCCGCAATAACACACAGACACACATATACGCACACACACACACACACACACACACACACACACATCTGCCTTCAGACAAAGAAACATTGACTGTGCGTTGCCATGCAATCACAACAAGGTGACAACACTGAGAGATTCTCACTAGTGTGATGAGTAAAAACGCTCCACAATGCTAATGGTGATTTTACAGAGTGATTATACACATTTGAGGTCATTCTGTCACTGGTTCTGCATTTTGCCCAGTCTACACCATGATGCCAGCTGTCCACACAGGGACAGAAGTTATCCGAAAAGCCTTTGGAGAGGCCACTGGAAAGTTCCTGTCACACTCACAGATGCAGTGGAACTGAACAAATCACGAGTGCACAGTCAAATTTTATATTATGTAGGTTTTACATTTACTGAATGACATCATCAGAACCAGTTCAGCCTCAACAGTTTGTCCCTAATTCAAACATCTGAATTAATTAGCTATTTCTTTTAAGAATCAGACTGGATTCAACGTAAATACAGAAAAGCGGTGGGGGAAAAAAAATGTAACCTGAGTCCCTCTTCCTGTTATCGGCACATTACACCCATCTGGTGTCACTTAGAGAACTGACTCTGCAGCCTCACAGCCTGAGGATATAAAGGTATTTTCTGCTTGTGCCATGCCAGCTGATGCTTCCTCATACAGAGGAAGCAGAGTTCTCCGGACACCAGCGTACAGTTCGGGGGGGAATTGTGGGCGAAACCTGTGTGCAGATGCTGTAGGAACAATCTGAGGAAATGAGGAGAGAGAATGAGGGCATTTACCTTTTTCTGCAGGGCCTTGTTAAAACTTGGAACATTTCTGATGTAATTCATGTGGTCAAATTGACGCTTTAATTTGCCTGTATCTCCACTGAAATATCTTGAAATTGTAGAACTGTAGGCTGACAGGCTCCTGCTTGCCTTGCAGCTCTCCACCTGTCCCTGGCCATGGTGCTGTCATACCCATCCTGCCCTATAGGATATAACATCAAGGACCAAGAATGTGTTGGTATGAAAAAAAAAAGCTTTTATTCTAACCTGGGATATCTTACTCATGACCCAACATGACAAAGCAGGCATGTTGTGGGAGGTAGTTTTTTTTTGTTGTTGTTGTTGGTGGCTTTCATGAATTATTCATCTTTGCATTCAGAGGTTTAAAATGGTATGAATTGTTTTGAATTATTAATGATTGAATTGAAAGAGTACATTTTCACCAAACTTTTTCTGATGTGAAATGGGTCTGCTGTGAAATTTAAATGAGCTCGGGTTAATGGTGCTTGGTCACATTTAGATTTAGATTCATCTCTAAAGTATTTTCATTCAAGCGTTGATTTCTGTGATGCCCTTCTTTCTTTCCACATCCCTCTTTCTGTGCTTTTGGTCTTAGATTATGATGAATGTGCTACTGATGAGGACTATCCTGAGGCTAACCCATGTGGGGAGAATGCAGCCTGTTTAAACACGGAGGGCAGCTTCTACTGCAAGTGTGAAGACGGTTACATATCATCATCACAGAGTGTGACTTTTTCAGCCGGCACACCTGCAACATGTAAAGGTAACTGGCCTTGTCCTTTTGCATCACTGACTGCAGAGACTGTTCCATACGTTTGGTCTGTGTTTCCTCCAAATATGAAATGCCTGTCCTTATCTTTTGCATTAAGATATCAATGAGTGTGTGGAATCCGGAGACATCTGTGGACCTAATGCCAAGTGTCACAACGCAATCCCACTCTACTCCTGCATTTGTGACGCCGGCTTCATCTCCAGTAGTGGAGCAGAGAGTTTTCGCAGGAGTGAAAATGTTACATGTAGAGGTAAGATGCCAACGAACACCCTGACTATAAGCAGCGCATGTGGTAAGCTTGATTCACTAGTGAGTGTTCTTTCCAAGAGCAGCAGTGACACACTGTTTGTGATCTTGATATATGTGTTCAAAGATGAGATGACACCTTATGTGTCTGTGTGGTGGTTTCCTCTCTCAGCCGCTTTCATCTACACTAAATGTCTTCCTCCTCCTCATATAGATATCGATGAATGTCAAGAAGAAAACCCTTGTGGGCAGAATGCTGCGTGCTTCAACACCCCGGGCAGTTACTACTGTGTCTGCAACACCGGCTTTGGATTGAGATCTGGCAAATCTCATTTCTCAGGGAATGCGGAGCAATGTGAAGGTAAAGTGCTATGACATGCAGACATGACACTGCAAAAAAAAACAATTGAACAACTCATTTCATCTAGTATTGAGTCTTAAAATCATTTTTTTTTCTTAAGACATAAGAATTAATTTTCTTGGATCAAGTGACATGATCTTAATGTTAGTGGATAGTGGAGTGATCTGCCTTATTTCAAGATAATTCTAGAAACAAGTGAAAAAGTTAAATAATATCGTCCCACTGGCAGATTTTTTCCCCTTTTCGGGGGGTTTTGAGCTGATAATGAGATTTTAGGACTCAATACCAAGTAAAATGACTTACTAAGATGACTGTTTTTGCAATGTAGTTTAGTGGCAATGCACTAACAGGATTTTTATGAGCAGTAAGAAATGTCAAGGACCATTTTGGATATGAACATTTGAGTGGACCAGGACATTTATTGTTCTCTTAGTAATGATTGAAACACACAGTGAAACCATTTTCCTCTCATTGATTCACTTCCATTTTAGACACATGTGTGATTGATAAGACAATCTGCGGAAATGGAACCTGCCACCGCGGAGACAATGGCCATTACTGTGCGTGCCATGCAGGGTTCACTAACTATGGCAACAAGGAGTCCCGCTGTACTGGTGAGAATTACAGTACAACTCAATTTTTTCAAACATTCATTATGTTACCAGTTTTGTTTCCAAGTACCACATTTTCATGAGTTATGTGCTGTAGCATCCTCATAATATGTCTCTGGTACGGCCAGTTCAATGAATCTCCCCTCCTGTTTCCTCAGTGTTGAACTGTGATGTATTCAAGCATGAGGACAGTCTGGAAGAGGTATACACTCACTATTCATATATTCAAAATATCCACTATACCAATAAAATCACTGCTTCATACTTCTCTCTCTCTATTTTATTCGCTGATTCCTAGAAACTTCCAGGTGTACAAGACGTTGTGAGCCAGTTGGCGTCCAGCTGTCTGGAGCTTACTGAGAGTGAAAGTCCCACAGAGCTGGTTGGAGAGGGCCTTCTACAGGTATTTCTGCACAAAAATGAAGTGAAATGCAATTTGAATATACAAAAAGCTGCCAGTGCTCCACAGCCAGCACGGAAATAGGAGGTGCTACCCCCCCCCCCCCCCCCCCCCCGGCTCTGTCACATGGTGTAGACATGCCTTTGCACAACACTGTGGTCTGTTTAGGCTGAACTGAGATGGTATGCAGCCTGAAAGTCTCTGTCAGTCTGACTCTGTCTCCCTTTTCTCCCCCCACATGCTGCTCCTCCCCCTCCTCCCTTGTGTAGAGACTGTTGTCTATGGTAGATGGGCTCTTGTCCAACGTAGCCTTCAATGATAACAGGAAAGTCTCCGCCTTTCTGGACGTGGTGGAGAACGCTCTGAGGCTGATAGGGCCGTTCATCAAGCCCCCCGGGACCAACAGATCCAACACTCACACAGGTTAACAACAAATCAACATACAGAAGCAGAAGAATTTATCTTCGCTTTCTTTGCTTTTTTGCTTTAGTATTTGCTTTCCTGTTCTCTGAGAGGCATGCAACTCAGTCATAACTGTTTGTTCCATTACAAAGACAATTTGTTCTTCCAAGAGGTCAGTTGTGTAACTTCACATCAAGGCACGGCTCGTAAATTTCTCATTTGTTGAAGTCATCTATGTGCTGCCAAGTAATGCATGTTTGTAAAGCCTGATCTGTGTGTCTGGGTCCAGATTTGGAGCTCTGGGTACGCAGGGGGGCAGTCTTACCCCAGGGAGCCGTGACTTTATCCTCTGAGCATGCCCAGCTGGATATCCAGTCAGAGACAGCCGCTGGAGAGGCCTCCTTCTACCCAGGTCATCATCATCAACATAATTATCACACTTGTAACCACTTTCATAACCTCATTTAATCCATAGATGTCCATTAAAGGGAATGAATGTCCACTTAACCCAGTGTGTCCCTGTGTGATTGTTACAGGCTTCACAACAGTGTCCCTGCTGAGCTATAAGAACCTGGAAGACTCCACCGATGGCTTCTTCGGTGGGATGAAGCCACCATACAACAAAACCTTCAAGATCAACTCCAAAGTGGTGACTGCCACCGTTAGTAACAGAGACACAAGCCACCTCAAAGAGCCAGTCATATTAACTTTCTACCACCTGAAACAGGTAGGGAAGAAAGCAAAGTCCCCATGTTTGCAATTTAGGATTCTACGATCAATCGGGATGAACGTTACATCTATAATGAGATAACTGTCGCAGTCTCTGTTCATACTGGTGCCTTAATCTGCTTCACAGACAAACGAAAGCAACCACACCTGTGTATACTGGGATTCCACGGAGGAGGGTGGAGCGTGGTCGCCTCGTGGCTGCAGCGTTGTGGAGTCCAACGCTGAATACACTGTGTGCTCCTGCAACCATCTGAGCAGCTTTGCGGTGCTCATGGCCCTCTATGAGATCGAGGTAAAAAAAATTCTCTGTTGCACTGGTTACACACCATAAAATGAGTCGGAGTCAGATTTGTCTCAAAAGTAAATAAATGCACAGAACAAGTTTCCCAAATGTATATCACAACTCGTAAAAACACATTTGTGGATCAGAGGACTGCTCTCTGCCAGAACCGTCTCAAAAATCCACAAATAAATGCAACCGAATCCACACATCAGGTGTCGGGTGATTTGTGAATACAGATTTGACAACCTGTTAATTTATGCAAAAAAAAACCTCACATACAGTAAACACTTCAAATGCTATTTTTATAATATTAATATATAACTTTGGAAAAATAAACTTACAACTTGGAAATATACTATATATGTGGGCTTGTTTCACATTTATTCAAGTTGCATTGTATTTATTTGTAGAATAAATAGTTTGACATTTATTCAAGTTGGGTGGCATTTGTTTGTGGACAGGAAAATACATTTGTGATCATCCGTGTTTATTTACGAGTCATGAAACTTGTTTTGTGCATTTATTTATTTTTGAGACAAATCTGACTCCATACTGATAGCACTCACAAGCTCAAAGTTCAGTTCTTGTTTATGTATTGTTGTAACCCTTCTTTCTCTCTCTCTCTCTCTCTCTCTCTCTCTCTCTCTCTCTCTCTCTCTCTCTCTCTCTCTCTCCCAACAGGACACATTTGAGTTGCAGCTGATCACCTGGGTGGGCCTCTCCCTGTCTCTACTGTGCCTCTTCATCTGCATCCTCACGTTCTCGCTGGTCCGCTCCATCCAGAGTCCGCGGACCACCATTCACCTGCACCTCTGCATCAGCCTCTTCATCGCCAACCTCGTCTTCCTTGCAGGCATCTCCCGCACAGAGAACCGTGTAAATACAAACACAGCGGCAAAATCCTATTTCTGTCAAAGGGTGTGCAGACTGCTTCCAATGCAGAGTGCACTGCAAAAAATCTCCATCTTAACAAGTCATTTAGTCTATTATTGAGTCCTAAAATCGTAATTTTCTTAAAATATTTGAAAAAATCTGCCAGTGAGGTTAGATAATTTCACTTGTTTCCAATGCAAATCAACTTGTTTCAAGAATTTAGTAGAATCAAGTGTCATTTTCTTGATAGTAGTGCAGTGATCTGCCTTATTCTGACGATTTTCTGATGATATTGACAATCATTTCTAGAAAATTCCTGAAACAAATTAAACTGCATTGGAAACAAGTGGAGTTATCTCACCTAACTAGCAGAATCTTTCTCTTGGTTTAAGAAAAATAAGATCTGAAGGCTAAATTTGAGACTAAATGACGTGTTAAGATGGACTTTTTTTGCAGTGTGGGACTAGATGTTTGAAGTAACTGCAGAGCTACTGAATGATTTATGTGTGTGCTGTACAGTTGTAAACAACAGTACAGTAAGCAGTTTCTCCCTCTCTGTCACTTCTCAGCATCCTTTGTCTGTTATTTCCACTGCTGTGTTCCTGATCCTCTCCTCTCTCTCCCTGCTACATTAGACCGGCTGTGCAGTGGTAGCCGGTCTGCTGCATTATTTCTACCTGGCATCATTCTGCTGGATGTGTCTGGAGGGCGTACAGCTCTTCAGGATGGTAGTGCTGGTCTTCAACACTACCTTCAAAAGCCTCTACATGATGGCAGGCGGCTACGGAGTCCCAGCTGTAATTGTCGCTATCTCTGCCATAGTCAATGCCAAGGGATACGGCACCAAGAGACAGTGAGTTCCCATTACTGGCATTTGCCTTATTTCTAATTCATGCCTTAATAATATCTAACCTTTGAAAGACTCTGCCCTGCTCAATAAAGTCTTGATATGTATTCTAGTTGCTGGTTGAACTTGGAAGGTGCATTCATCTGGAGTTTCTTCGGTCCTGCCTGTCTCATCATCATTGTAAGTAATAAGAGTTGAGTGATACCTCTAAAATTGACTTCAGTTTTTGTTTTTAACACATAATCTCCATTGTCTTTCAGGTAAACATTTTCTTCTTTCTGATCACTGTGTGGAAGTTGGCACAGAAGTTCTCAAGTTTGAACCCCGACCTAAACAACTTGCGGAAAATTAAGTGAGTTCATCAAAATCAAACCAAACACATTTCACGCTGATACTTGCAGTACCTCAGATTTGACCCATGTGTGTCTTCGTTGCCTCCTGCAGGGCGTTCACCATCACTGCAGTGGCTCAGCTGTGTGTGCTGGGCACCATGTGGATCTTTGGTTGTTTCCAGTTCGAGGGGGGCACAGCAGCCATGTCGTACCTGTTCACCATCCTCAGCAGTCTGCAGGGGGTCCTGCTCTTTGTCATGCACTGTCTGCTTTCTAAGCAGGTTTGTCACACTCCTCCCAAACATCAGAAGAGCGCAGGCAAATGAGCAATAAGCTCTACAATTATGAATTCAGATCAATTAATATTCTCCTTTGCCCCCTGCAGGTGAGGGAAGAGTATGGAAGCTTCCTGTCCAGTTTCTGTGCACCTCAGAAGAAAAGGTACTCCGAGTTCAGTTCCTCCCAGTCGAGCAAAGCACAGGTGAGCAGTCTTACAAACTCAGTATTTCACTGTAGTGACTCTGATGCAGGCAGAATGACTGTAATGTTGAGCTGAATTCTCCAATAATTTAGCAGCACACAGTACCACCACCTTAACCAGTATCATCAAAATGCAACAGAATCTTAGAGATTTGCTGAATTCATGATGATATATAATATATAACTTATTGGGTTATCATTTCATTCTCATAAGTATTTAAGCTATACTGTAAACCTATTTTCATCATCTGCAGACAAATACAAAGAGGTTAGAAACTAAAGATCTCCAACCACAAAGCACAACAACAAAGTCAGAACATACACAGGCTACTTGAAGCAACATTTTTAATTTCTCATTGTTGAAAGATGCCTGCATTGTCCACCAAGCAACAGTATTTTTAAATCAGCCCATTAATTTAAGCAATTAATGTGGGTGTGAGCAGCACAGTGTGAGATATGATCCGTCTCACCATTTCCTCTGTAATTAGATTGCTTAAGAGACATTTAAGACACATAATGGATGCAGGACCTTGTGAAAGTCTAATTTTGGAGCCATTTCAAAAGCAAACTTATAATTCTTTTCCGGAGCTCGGAGATAAGGAGGGAAAGTAGGTGGTGTGAAGTGAAGCATGTTGTATCTTGGTGATTGAGCAGAGCCAATCTGCATAATGAAAGAGCGCTGAGTGAGTCTATCATGACTGATTGGGTTGCCTATATAATACCTTCTGTCATCCTCAGACATCCAAGAGCATCCAGAACACAGGAGAGTCTCATATCTGAAGAGCGAAGGAACGACCTGGGAACGATGAATTTGTGTTCCATCTCCTGGAAGATTTACAGTGAATGTCCTCATGTTTTAGCCAATACACACGTTTGGCTCGCTGCAACATATTGTGAATAGTAGGCTACTATTCTTTAGCATTAGTTGGCCTTTACATTTTAAGCTGGTCTAAGAGAACTGTAATATTTTGTAAATGAAGGACTTCATTCCAAAATGCTATATATCTATTTTTTTTGGGGGGGGGGATCTGAAATTCACCAGTCAATATTTCAAAAACACAGATCATTCTATCCTTTAAAACCTGCATATGCTAATATTTAAGCAAAGGTGTTAAGATGATCCATGACTTAAACAGTAACACATAGTGTGCTTTACTTTCATGCCAGACATTTTGTGAAAATTTGTTTGTTTGTTTGTTTGTTTTCAAATGGGGGATATTGCATTTTGGGACAAAACTCTCCAAATGTTTTCTATGTATTTTCATGTGTGGAAAAAATATGTATATGACTGATTTTGGACGCAAAAAATCCAGCAAACTGATATTATCAAGACCTGGTTTAATCAGGTTCACCTAATCATCCAGGTACTTTATCGGACCAAAGACAATCTGAAAGACAATCTGAAAGATTTTCTAACAAAGGCAAGCACTTTTTTCTTATCGTTTGTGTTTTTGTTTGTTTTTCCTTGACTTTTTTCTCTTCTGTATATTTTTTCCACTGTATTTAAAATATTGTTTAAATAGACAAAGATGGATTTGAAATGTATATTTGTGCGTATATTGCTGTAAATTTCTGTATAAAGCTGAGCAGGTTACAGCATTCCTGCTCCAGGCATGTTAAATGTATTGGATTTAAATGTATGAATAGACATGGGGTGTATTATAGATAATCAGTGTCTTAAACTTTGAATGTTCAATATTGTTATTATTGTCTGTCAGAATATTGACTCTGTTGGAACCACTGGTATGTGGACAGAACAAATTATGTTTGTGTTAATTTTTCACATTCTTTGCTCAAAATAATGATCTTTTTGTTTTGTATTCCCTATTTACATTTTCTATATGTTTCATATTGTAAATTATTATAATAAATGTTTTAAGTGTTAATTGTTTTCAGCGTTGATTCCTCTCTAGGAAAAAAATATCACTCTGGCACCAAGGTCTCCCCACTATTGCCTTTGAAATAATTCATTTAATCTAGAAAATAAAAATCTAGAGTTTTTAACATCTGAGGGAGAAAGATATCCTGTTTTGCTCCCTGGATCTTCATGTCAGAGAGCCCAGTTTGTGAAATGGGAATTGATGGCTTTACTGAAATTCTACTCAGGCAGAGATTGGCAGAAACAGACAACAGGAAGGAATTAGAGTTCAGAGTTTTGTCGAAAGAGCAAACAGAAGGTCATTACTAACCCCACGCTCCCGTATTGATTTTCTAACCCTTCTGCTGTCTTCTATCAGTAATCCATGTCTATCACGCTGTCCCATAGCTCTTTGCTTACTGCTACAACGCTCATCCGGCTTGTTAACTTGCAAATCAAAGGGCAGAGAGCAATACAGACAGAGGAAATGGAAGATCGCTCCATTGCTCCTCTCTTCTCTTCATTCCTATTTATTTCCTCCAGTGGCTCAGAGGCATGACGGTCTCAAAGGCAACTCTGAATCTCAAAACATGTACTTGACTTTTAAAACAGAGCAAAACAAACCTTAAGTAGCCCCAGCAACACATTAGATGTGTCAGGGAAGATGAGACAGAGTCAACTCAAACACTAGATTAGTGAGGTAGTCTGGATTGACATTTTCACTGAAACTCACAAAGTAACAAGAGAGAGAGTTCCTGTGGAAAGTATAGTCAGCCATTTTTTTCAGAACTCCTCTTATAGTGAATAGGAAAGATCCAAATCAGACAAGTGCTTGGAGAGAGTGTCCTTAGATAACTTTTTGAAGAGTTTTTGATGTTACATTACCAAGAAACCCGATGATTGCCGTTCTAGGTGCTAGGCCAGAAGAAGTGAAAGACAGGAAAAAAAAAAAGTATTTACTACAAATTCTCTTAGTGATTGTGGAAAAAGCTCTAACGTTAAGATGGCTCAAAACAGAACCTCCAACTTGCAAAGAATGGTTGACTGTTGTAAGAGGAATCTACTCAATGGAGAAAATAACACACACATTAAGATTACAGAACACACAATTTAATGAAAGGTGAACAATTTGGAGAGAAAAAATGGAAGAAAGCTGGGATTGAACATTGATAAACCTGTTGGTCTTCTATCCTGTCTAGACTATCTGAATTACACCCATGTAAACAGTATGGATGGGATGATTACTCATGTAATGGTTGACAAGGTGGAATGTAACCCATTTATTTTTATTATTATTATTATTATTATTTTTTTTTTTTTTTTTCCTAGAGGGGTGGGGGGTTTATTACGGGGAAAAGGGGAAGAGACATGTTGGTGTATAATTGTACTCATGCATATTATTTTCAATAAAAATATAAGTTGCAAAAAAAGAAACAGAGTATTGCTTCTTTAACCATTTGCAAAGCCTGTTCGACTCAAAGTTGATGCACCTCTAGGGTTTCTGTGCAGCTTCTGACCGCATCTCTTCAGAAGCACAGGAGCAGTTTCTCTTTGAAGCGAGCAACCATTCTGCACCTTTCATTCCTTGAGCCTCCTATATGAAAAGCTTCAGTAAAAACATCAGATTTACTAAAATATCCGCCAGGTTCAGTGTTGTGTTGGGGTGACTTTGTGTAAACGATTTGTAACCTTTCATCCAGGCAAGCAAAGAGCATCATGGTCCTTCGAGCTCCTCTGATGTCTGTCTCTGTGTCCTCTTTTATGCCCAGAGATCTTTATATGTGACAGTAGATGATGATATTTATCCAAACTGAATAACAGAAACAATTGTCTTATTGTTTTAGGAAGAATAAGACAATTAAATTAGAATATTTTAGCAGTTGCAGACTTTGAACTCATCTGTTCAACTGCTCGCAATATCGTCAATATACAGCAAAAAGAAGGTGAAGGCTGGCATCGTCTCTGTTTCAGAGTTTACTAAAAGAGGAGCAACAGAGGAGATGAATGGATGGAGGGAACACATCCAGAGAGGAAGGTCGAGCGTGTAGAGATAAGATAGCAGCCACAGAAGACAGAGAGAGTCAGACAGGGAGAAAGAGAGACTGGCAGAGAGACAGAGAAAGAGGAGAGGGGAGACAGAGAGCAGACGAGTGTGTGTGTGTGGACAATAGGGATGATTGACTGTGGCGAACCAGGCAGCTCTGCAGACAGGAGAGACACGCTGAGGCAGCAGGTGGGTAACACTCTTCTTCTCTCCTCTGTTCTGTGCCATTCCAAACAATTCATCAACAAGTCATCTAAAGGTAAGTTTCATTTACTATTGATAACCACGCTCATGTTCATTTACTTTTTGATAACATGCTTTACACATTTGTATCTGGTAGTAAATCAGTGAAAGCTGAAATATAGACTGACTATACAAAATAAGGAACACTTTATCTTTCCATGAAATAGACTAACGAGGTGAATCCCTAGGAAAGCTATGATCTCTTAATGATTTTGTCTATTAAATCCACTTTAGTCATGAATGGGAGGTGTATGAGAGGGAGAGGAGACAAGTTAAAGAGGGATTTTGAAGCCTTGACAATTGAGGCTATTGAAAAATGGATAGTGCAAAAGGAGCACTAACCCAATTTTAGCAGGGCATTTCTAATTTTCTGTACTTTCTGTGTAAGCCCTAATGATTATTAGCATCTTGATCACGCCGTAGTTGTTGAGGAATGAAACCCTTTGTTTGAAACATAAAGTAATAAGAAGTCAACAAGATTCAGAGTAACAGAGGCTTGTTGTGTGGGAAAAGATACAGTAGCCGGCATCACTCGTCCGTCTGAAGCATTTGCATGGCAAATGACATGATGGGTTTGACATGACAAGTTTCTTTCATCATTGGTCACATTCCGCCTGTCCTGAACGGAGCTCCTGAAATCCTTTTAATCAGGCAGAGCCCTTGTCATGTATTCACACTCCCCGGGGAAATTGCTGCTTGTTAGCTGTCACCTGCCTGTTCTCTCTGCTGGTACGCTGACTGTTGATAAGGCAAGAGGGGAGAGAACGCAAGTGGAAAAAAATACAAATTAAATGTATTAAAAGTATTGCTGTACAGTACTGGCATGGACATAAGGGGAGCAGTGGAGGTAATTAATTTTCACTGAAGCACCAAGCAGCCTTCTCCGCCCATCAGGGGGTCTGTGACTTTAAATTGCACATTTTAAGTATAAATTAGTGTGAAAGTCTAAAATAAAAAATGTATTTATTTATTTATTTACTCCCTTATTTTATTTGGGCTGAATTGCTTGAGGAGTGAAAACTTTCTCTTATGAAAATGACTCTCTTGGGGCGTTGAAGAGTATAGGTTGAACTTTCTGTTAGAATAATAAAGCCCACTGTGGTTCATTTTGGGATGGTAATGGGATGAGTTCATTTTCTAGTCACTGTCTACTATTGGGAAAACACAGTTTAATATCACTATGGAATTCAATAGAGATATCAGACCGGAAAAACTCAATAAAAAGTGCAGCATCTTAAGTTTCACATAAAGCATCAAGAGGGTGATAAATAATTTATTTTTTCTTTGAAACCCCAGGAACTAGACTCAAATACCAACTCTAAGGAACATGTGTATAGAATCAGAAGCAAAGTCCACCAAAGAAAACACTCTTGTATCAATAGTACTATAAACTTATTTCAGACTAAAAATTTGCTTTTGTGGCAGGACTTTTTTTTCTCTAGATTTGCATTAATGACTTTTTTAATTTACTTTCTTATCAATGTTAGTAGTTTAAAATCCTTCTCAGAAGTCATCAGAAGTTAGTTACATTAGTTATAAAAGCAGTGTGTTGAAAAATCTCTTCCCAGGAAAGCATGCCCCTGGAATCCCTGGGCTTTGTTAGAGAAAAGTGTCCTTTTTATGATTTTCACCCCGTCTCTAAGAGAGTCTGTGCACGTCACTGCTGTGCCCCTGTGGACGGGCTGAGATTCAAATCATTCTGGAGAGTGAGACTTCATTAACCTCTTGCAGACGTTTGGACATTGAGTAGAGAGGCAGAGGCAAGGCTGTTGTTGGCAGATTCCCTCAAACTGATAATTCTCATAATTCTCCACTAGTTTGGTTTCAATATCTTGCCCACAAAGCATCAGCGAGGGAAATGTGATGTACCCAACTCAAGAAAAGGATATTTATTGTGAGGTGTTTTTGTATCCCATATTTTATACCCATCTCTATCTCTCTCTCTCACACACACACACACACACACACACACACACACATATACACCACTAACTGACAAAAACTCATTGCATCATGACAGTTCAGCCAAAGCAAAAACACTGGCTGAAACCAAGTAATGAGTTAAGGAAACTGTCAAAGAGAGCAGCTGTGGAGCTGTTATGGTGAGGTTCCAGAAAGGGTAAAAGATAAATGAGCAAGGTGTGTTTGTGGCAGGTCGAAGATGTTAAACAGGTGCAAGAAATGTGCTGAAAAGGAGAACAATTTTCATGCAACGGGCATACACAATATCTGGTCAGAGGATATGTTGTGCAAACAAACCACATGAAAGCAGCATGAAACAAAAATTACACAAGTTTCCTTCATTGCCACACTACAGGGCTGGTAGAAGTTGTTGAACAATTTGTTAAAAATCTTCCAGTGGGACGGTCCTGGTGGCTCAGCTGGCCAAGGCGCCTACCATTTAACCGCAACATCTTAGGTTTTGAATCTGGCCTGGGACCTTTGTCGCATGTCACCCCCCAGTCTCTCTCCAAATTTCTCTACTGTGACTGTCTAATAAAGGCAGAAATGCCAACAAAATCCTCTGATCCTTAAAACATCCTCCGAACAAGAGATACAGAAATGATCCCATTGTTGGATGCTCAGCTTTCACGGGTCATTCCCATGATTATTCATATTTCTGAGAGTTTGCTTGTGTGAGAGTGCATGCAGGCATTCAATCCAAGCAATCACATATGTGCCCGTGCTTGAATGATGGGTAAGGGAAAACAGTGGGTAGAGTTTCAGAAAAAGAAAGAGGCTCTGGCTCTGGCTCCTCTTCATTACTGCCTGTGCAACAGCAGCTCTCCTAATTATGGTCCAAATCCTCGAGAGCCATTGGCAGACCAAACGTACTTATAATAATCAATCATCGCGCTTCCCAGTGAAGCATGTGTCAAAGCATTCATTAGTGCATGATAGCGCATTTAAGATTTCTCTGTTGTACCGCAGTGTATGAATTACTTAAGATGCCTAGAAATTAGCAGAGCAGAATGAGGTAAAGATATTAGTTAGAAATTATGGCTCAATAGCTTTGAATCAATGCACAAAGACTTTAACAATTCAACCAGGCTCTGCACAGGTGCTGATCGTGAGAAATATTTATTGAAAGTAGTTTTAACTTTGCCTGTAATTCTCCGTAGATGACACTGAAGCTGAGGACACCTTCTCTGCTGCATCATGGCTTCTCCCTCCTCTGCACCTTCCATCCTCCACCACGAGTCAGAGATCAACTCCTCTGAATACCCAAATCCCCTGTTGCTAAATAGCAGCACCTCGCTACCCATCAGATCTTCAGGCTTAGGAATGTCCTGCTTCACCATGACCTTTGGCGCCATCTCCAACATCACTGCTCTGGGCATCCTGGCCAAATCCCGCGTCCGATTTCGCCGCCAAGCCAAAGCGCCGTTTCTGCTGTTGGCAGGGGCATTGCTATTGGCTGATCTCGGAGGTCACGTGATCCCCGGTGCCTTTGCCATGTATGTGCACATGGATCATAGTCAGAGGTACAAAGTGGCAATGCATGCCATAGAGCCTGCCAAGACTTTCTGCCAGATCTTTGGGGCAAGCATGGTGTTCTTTGGCTTGTGCCCTTTGCTGCTGGGCTGTGCCATGGCAGTGGAGCGCTGTGTGGGCATCACCCAGCCGCTGCTCCACGCCGCCACCATCACAGTGACTCTCGTCCGCCGAGTTGTGCTGCTTCTGTCCTCTCTCGCCCTCCTGCTAGCAGCGCTGCCTCTATTCGCTGTCGGCACTTACGCTCCCCAGTTTCCCGGCACCTGGTGTTTCTTGCCCCTCCACGGCCCGCGATCTACAGCGGACACCAACCTGGCCCTGGCCTTCTCATGTCTGGGCCTCACAGCGCTCACACTCTCCCTGCTCTGTAACATCATAAGTGGCCTGGCATTGCTGCAGGCCAGGGTGAGCTCCCAGAATGTTAAGCCAAAGTCAGCGGCTCGGTGTCACCGTCATGCATCGTCCTCATCCTCATCGTCTTCCTCCTCTTTCTGCTCACTGGATGTGGAGATGATGGCACAGTTGGCTGTGATCACTGTGGTTTCCTGTGTGTGCTGGAGTCCCATTCTTGTGAGTACTGTCACTTAACACCAGCTGTTTAAAGGTTTTTTCCACCCTTAGTAGCCACTTGATGTATATTTACAGTCCCTAATAGTTTCTGAATATTGTAAATGATACAGTACTACATTCATAAGTGATTATGTGTCTCTCTTATATTAACAGATCCACATTCTTGTGTCAGTGATGCAGTTTTACCAAAGCTCCAGTGCCTCAGTCCCTCAACCAGAGGGGTTAACTCTACTGGGTTTACGTATGGCCTCCTGGAATCAGATCCTGGACCCCTGGGTTTACATCTTACTAAGGAGAGCAGTGCTGTACAGAGTTTGCTGTGCCCTCCACACAGAGGGATCCACTACGGCAGCAGGCAGCTCCTGTGCAGACTCACGCAGGCAGATCCCCAGTCTGCATTGACACTCTTGAGCATTTGTCTTATGGATTACAAAAGATTAATATTTCCCTCTTACTTGTGTATAAGACTATAACACCTTTCTTAATTATTTCCAACAAGGGTAAGTGAGGGTCATGCTGTGCCAGCCAAAAGTCTGTAAGACTGCAGTATGAACAGAGCATAAAAAGGGGTTTAACCCATCTCACAACATTTATTTTGTAGTATCTACCGGTGTCCTGTAGCCTACTATCGATTCGACACAACGGGCACCTGAAAATTCTGGTGGTTGAAATAAACTGAAGCAATTGGACGGGGTGAATATTGTCCAATCAGATTTGAGAAAGGCATGACGAGCGTCCAGTTCATCAAATGGCTGAGCTCGCTGAGGAGACTCACACCCAATGGGGGCGGTGCTCCGGTTGCAATGACACCATTCAATATGGAGTACAGAAAATAGCCTGATTCACTCTACATTTTCCAATTCTCATTCAGATTTCGAACAAATCTTCCAGTCGTTCAGAAATTATCACCGCTCTCCCTTGAACGCCGGGCTCCGGGACTCGCTCACGTATGTTTGACACGTTCTCAAATGTCGTTTGGATGTGAAGCGTTTACTACTATAACAACCGCGTTGACAAGCAGTGAGCTATGAAACTATTGTAACACTTCGAAACTGATAGTTTACTGTTAAAACGCTACATTGTTTCCATCCAACGCTCTCGACATCCGGAGGTGGATTTGAATACAGCGACTACACTTTCCGTTTAATTAACTACAACTTTTGCAGACAGGGTTAGTGGGTGAAAGGTGACATCGCTCCAGTTCGCTGCTGATTGGTAGGTAAGTTGTTGTCTACATTGCATGCATTTAGATTTTGCGCAGTAGCGATGCTGTGCATACATACACTAACCAAGCACTTTATTAGGAACACCTTACTAATACTGAGTAGGTATCAGCTTTCAGCTCAATGTCAACCGGCTACTAAGTGCCATCCGCCTCAAGGTTCGCTGTGTTGCATTCTGAGATGCTTTTCTGCTCACCACAGTTGTAAAGAGGTTATCTGAGTTAGCCTTTCTAACCAGTCTGGCCATTCTCCTCTGACCTCTCTCATCAACAAGGCGTTTCCGTCCGCAGAACTGCAGCTCACTGGATGTTTTTTTGTTTTTCGTACCGTTCTGTGTAAACTCTAGAGACTGTTGTGCGTGAAAATCCCAGGAGATCAGCAGTTTCAGAAACACTCAAACCAGCCCGTCTGTCACCAACAACCATGCCACGGTCAAAGTCACTGAGATCACATTTTTTCCCCATTCTGCTGCTTGATGTGAACATTAACTGAAGCTGCTGACCTGTATCTGCATGATCTTAGGCATTGCACTGCTGCCACGTGATTGGCTGAATGGATAATTGCATGAATAAGCAGGTGTACAGGTGTTCCTAATAAAGTGCTCGGTGAGTGTAATTTGACCTGTTGTGACATCCATTCGTGTATGTTGCCCGGATGTGAGCTGGTAGACTCTGTTCCACATTGCCTGCATGTTGATATGTGTTTATTGACAACTTTAGCGGTTTTCCGGGTGTTTGATATCATTCTTTTAGATATTATATAAGCTAAGTTACTTGTCTATACAGTATACCATTCAACCTCCTGAGTTAAACCCATGTTTGTCTCAACTTATGTCCATCCCGTCCCAAAAACCCATCTTTCCCCATTTCCTCCATGACAAGAATGCACAATGTGGCGAGTGTCTCAGTCTCTCTGGGTTCCCTGGGTCTGCTCCGTCTCTTCGGGGTCTCCTGGCCCTGGAGTCTGGCAGCAGGCCTTGGGGTCTACCTGGGCACAAGCAGCTGGAAATACTTCTACATCGCAGCGCGCACTGCGAAGAGAGACCTCAAGTAAGTTAAATGTGACCAAATAAAGTTCTGATCATATTTATGGCTCTACAGCTTTACTGACCTAACCTCTCCCTGTTTTTCCTCTTGTAACCCTCTCTAGTGGCCTGTATGTGCTCTTGAGAGTGAAGCTGGCTTTGTGGCGTTACATGCGTCGTGGGAGCAACATTCCTTCCATCTTTGCCCAGACAGTAAAACTCCACCCAGACAAACCGGCTCTGATCTATGAGGCCACAGGGGAAACATGGACCTTCACCCAGCTGGACCAGCTGTCTAACTCTGTGGCCCAGTGGGCGCGGGGTCAGGGGTGGGTCTCCGGGGACGTGGTGGCCCTCTTCATGGAGAGCAGGCCGTTACAGGTGGCCCTTTGGCTGGGGTTCGCCAAGGTGGGGGTGGAAGCTGCACTCATTAACTTCAACCTCCGCCGTGATTCCCTCCTACATTGTATTGGAGTGTCAGCATCGCGGGGCATTGTGTTTGGAGCTGAGCTTGCTGATGGTAAGACTATGACAAACGTGGTGGGACAGGCTGCTTGGGGAGTTAATATCATGCCTATTATTCAGTAGTTGATTTTATAAAATGCAGATGATGATCATTGTAAGCAAAAGCAATCATGTTGTTAGAGGATCATTTTTCATTTTGAAAAAAAAAATTAACTGTGATCCTGTTCTGATCAACTGCTATATTCGCTACTTAAGTGTTGCTATGTGACAAACAGAATATACATACATACACAGATGCTTAACTCAGGACATTTATAACTTGATATCTATTTCACAATTCATATTCATTTATCTAGCAGTCATTACGACTGCTAAACATTCTGCCTAGGCTCTTCCATTTGGTTGGTTAGTGACATTTTTGTATTTCATTAACATTCTGTCTGTGACATCACTCTCTCTGGTCAACATTGTGTCCTGTGATGTCACACTGTTGGCATTCTGTCTGTCTGTGTAACGTTTCATTGTTTGTGACGTGTTCAGCACTATGACATCACGCTGTTGGAGATCAACATTCAGCCTGTTTGTGACATCATATCTCTGAGGTCAACATTCCATCTGTGCCCTCTCTCTGTCTCTAGAGTTAGTTATTATGCTCATTATGCTTGCTTGTGACATCAATCAACATTCTGTTTGTTTCTCTATGACATTACACTTTTCTCTTCGTGGTTTCTGTGAGGTCACACTTGCTTGTCTGTGACTTCACTGTATGAATGTTTTCATTTGTTTTGTAGGCAATATTGCTTCATAAAGTCAATGACATCATAATCGGTGTCTCGCTTTTTACAAAAAGGTTAATTAAACAAAATCTGTTTATGTTTGTTTTTTACGTATTTATTCCACCATCACTAATAGTTGTGTTTATATGTTATGCAAACTGTAGCACTTGAACTGGCTTGACTGATGTCTTCTCTCCCTTACTGTCTCTCTCTCCTTTTACTGGTTGTCAGCCATGTTGGAGGTGAGTTCCTCCCTGGGCCAGTCCATGGTACGGTTCTGTACAGGGGAGCTCAGTGCAGAACATCTGGCCTGTCTGGCTGCCCAACCTTTGGACCCCATCTTAGCCTCTGCATCTACACTCCCCCCTCCCCCCTGCCTTCTCCCCAAAGGCTTCAATGGTGAGTGCCCCATCTCCCACTGAGCTGAACTCTGACTCTCTTCAGGACTTCATCTGTAAACATGTTAAGGGGGAGTCCGCTTTTAAACAACTCTTACACAACTGTGTCCTTATACTATGTTTGACTGATCACCCTTTTTGCTTGTTCCATTGGATTGCTGTTTTTTAAATTCCCAAAGTGTAGAAAATGAATCTGTATGCACCACAGATAGATTCATTTCTCTCACTCACTTGTCTAGTTTATGAACTGAGTTTCACTCGTAATTATCTTACTCGTGCCTGGCGAAGTGATTAGTTGGCTGTGCAGAACTTATGAGAGTTATGAGTCATTTTGTATTCAGGACAGTTCTTGACATTTTTCTGTGCACAGCAAGAGCCGTCTAGGGTAGATATGACTGACTGGTTGAGGTGTGTGCTGTCTGAATCACAAATGGCCAGTTACCGTTTAGTTCTCCTGAACAGTAGTAAGTCTACGGTAGGTGTATGAAGGCATAGCTCAGCACGCCACAAAAAGTGTGTGCATCCCGTTTAAAATAACAAAATGTTCACCAGGAAAACAAAAGCTACATTTTCTGTTATGACTTTCTTTCACAAATCAGGAGATATGAGATGTTATTGCTAGCACTATTGAATGCATGCATGACTTCAGCAGTGATGGATGTCTTCAAAATCTGTTGATAGACAAGGGTAACGTATGGACTGTGGTAGAGTTCAGGTTCTTATGAGGATTGTAAAATACTGTGAAGACACAAGTATGTATCTTACCATTTCAGCTTGCAGTTTTAATGCCGTACTGTATTCTCTTCTACAGACCGCCTATTTTATATTTACACATCTGGCACCACAGGACTGCCCAAGGCTGCCATTGTGGTACAAAGTCGGTACGTTTTCTTGAACTACCACTAGGATCACTCTGTAGAGTTGTTACAGTTGCTGCACAGCTCATTTTAGATAGATTTAGATTTGGGTTTGTTCCATTTTTTTTATTTTGTTTCCCCAACAGTTACTACCGGATTGCTGCTTTTGGGTATTACGCCTTCCGCATGCGTCCTGATGACATCATCTATGACTGCCTGCCTCTCTATCACTCAGCAGGTATGTAAAGATATCCTTGAGCTCTTGATGAATGCTAATCTTTCTTGCTAGGCCTGTATATCCTAAGTATGAGCTCTCTCCTCCTTGTCAGGTAATATCATGGGAGTTGGCCAGTGTCTGATCCATGGCCTCACTGTGGTAGTGAAGAAGAAATTCTCTGCCAGCCGCTTCTGGGAAGACTGCATCAAGTACAACTGCACTGTAAGGGCTTAAATATCTGCAGAATATTGAGAGGTGATGTAGTTTGTCAAATTAATTAGTATGAACTGTACATTTTGAACTAGTAGTGGCATAATAACAAGACTGTTTTCTCCCTGTAGGTGGTGCAGTACATCGGGGAAATCTGCCGCTACCTCCTGTCCCAGCCGGTGCGGCCATCAGAGAAGGGTCACCGGGTTCGGCTGGCAGTGGGGAACGGGTTGCGCCCCAGCGTGTGGGAAGCCTTCACGGAGCGTTTTAGGGTGGCGCAGGTCGGCGAGTTCTACGGAGCGACTGAGTGTAACTGTAGCATTGCCAACATGGACGGCAAGGTCAGCAAACACAATGGCCAATGTTACTTGTGTCTCCACTGATGCAAAATGAATTGGATCGAAGTGTAGCTAATTTTCTGTCTCGCCAGGTGGGAGCCTGTGGATTCAACAGCCGCATTCTCCCCAATGTGTACCCGATCCGTCTGGTGAAGGTTGACGAGGAAACCATGGAGCTGGTTCGGGACAGCAAGGGTCTTTGTGTGCCTTGTCGTCCAGGTAACTCCTACACAGATATTGTTGTTTCTGATCATTAACCTTGTCTATGTCGCTCTTTTGGTCTCCTGAAACCACTCCATTAACCTCCTCTGTTTCTCGCAGGGGAGCCGGGGCTTCTGGTGGGTCGGATCAACCAACAGGACCCATTACGGCGCTTCGATGGCTACGCAAGCCAGGATGCTACAAGGAAGAAGATAGCCCACAATGTCTTCAAGAAAAACGACTCTGCATATTTATCAGGTTACCGGTCAAGTTTTGTCACAATAAATATTGCATTACATGATAACTCACAACACCGGTCGCAATAGTTCTTATCAAAACTATGCAAATGTAAACACACAGGCGTATAGGCGTTTAAAGCTGTTGTTTTTATATACTTAAAGAAGCGGCTTTATATAGTGCAAAAAGCTTGAAAATTGAGACATGACAAATATAGACAGTGTTAAAATAGCCAGGCTGCCTTTGTCAGTGTTCATTATGGGTAATGAG
>NW_027605245.1:26933-49357 GCF_048128805.1 Centroberyx gerrardi
GTTTGTTTGTTTGTTTTCAAATGGGGGATATTGCATTTTGGGACAAAACTCTCCAAATGTTTTCTATGTATTTTCATGTGTGGAAAAAATATGTATATGACTGATTTTGGACGCAAAAAATCCAGCAAACTGATATTATCAAGACCTGGTTTAATCAGGTTCACCTAATCATCCAGGTACTTTATCGGACCAAAGACAATCTGAAAGACAATCTGAAAGATTTTCTAACAAAGGCAAGCACTTTTTTCTTATCGTTTGTGTTTTTGTTTGTTTTTCCTTGACTTTTTTCTCTTCTGTATATTTTTTCCACTGTATTTAAAATATTGTTTAAATAGACAAAGATGGATTTGAAATGTATATTTGTGCGTATATTGCTGTAAATTTCTGTATAAAGCTGAGCAGGTTACAGCATTCCTGCTCCAGGCATGTTAAATGTATTGGATTTAAATGTATGAATAGACATGGGGTGTATTATAGATAATCAGTGTCTTAAACTTTGAATGTTCAATATTGTTATTATTGTCTGTCAGAATATTGACTCTGTTGGAACCACTGGTATGTGGACAGAACAAATTATGTTTGTGTTAATTTTTCACATTCTTTGCTCAAAATAATGATCTTTTTGTTTTGTATTCCCTATTTACATTTTCTATATGTTTCATATTGTAAATTATTATAATAAATGTTTTAAGTGTTAATTGTTTTCAGCGTTGATTCCTCTCTAGGAAAAAAATATCACTCTGGCACCAAGGTCTCCCCACTATTGCCTTTGAAATAATTCATTTAATCTAGAAAATAAAAATCTAGAGTTTTTAACATCTGAGGGAGAAAGATATCCTGTTTTGCTCCCTGGATCTTCATGTCAGAGAGCCCAGTTTGTGAAATGGGAATTGATGGCTTTACTGAAATTCTACTCAGGCAGAGATTGGCAGAAACAGACAACAGGAAGGAATTAGAGTTCAGAGTTTTGTCGAAAGAGCAAACAGAAGGTCATTACTAACCCCACGCTCCCGTATTGATTTTCTAACCCTTCTGCTGTCTTCTATCAGTAATCCATGTCTATCACGCTGTCCCATAGCTCTTTGCTTACTGCTACAACGCTCATCCGGCTTGTTAACTTGCAAATCAAAGGGCAGAGAGCAATACAGACAGAGGAAATGGAAGATCGCTCCATTGCTCCTCTCTTCTCTTCATTCCTATTTATTTCCTCCAGTGGCTCAGAGGCATGACGGTCTCAAAGGCAACTCTGAATCTCAAAACATGTACTTGACTTTTAAAACAGAGCAAAACAAACCTTAAGTAGCCCCAGCAACACATTAGATGTGTCAGGGAAGATGAGACAGAGTCAACTCAAACACTAGATTAGTGAGGTAGTCTGGATTGACATTTTCACTGAAACTCACAAAGTAACAAGAGAGAGAGTTCCTGTGGAAAGTATAGTCAGCCATTTTTTTCAGAACTCCTCTTATAGTGAATAGGAAAGATCCAAATCAGACAAGTGCTTGGAGAGAGTGTCCTTAGATAACTTTTTGAAGAGTTTTTGATGTTACATTACCAAGAAACCCGATGATTGCCGTTCTAGGTGCTAGGCCAGAAGAAGTGAAAGACAGGAAAAAAAAAAAGTATTTACTACAAATTCTCTTAGTGATTGTGGAAAAAGCTCTAACGTTAAGATGGCTCAAAACAGAACCTCCAACTTGCAAAGAATGGTTGACTGTTGTAAGAGGAATCTACTCAATGGAGAAAATAACACACACATTAAGATTACAGAACACACAATTTAATGAAAGGTGAACAATTTGGAGAGAAAAAATGGAAGAAAGCTGGGATTGAACATTGATAAACCTGTTGGTCTTCTATCCTGTCTAGACTATCTGAATTACACCCATGTAAACAGTATGGATGGGATGATTACTCATGTAATGGTTGACAAGGTGGAATGTAACCCATTTATTTTTATTATTATTATTATTATTATTTTTTTTTTTTTTTTTCCTAGAGGGGTGGGGGGTTTATTACGGGGAAAAGGGGAAGAGACATGTTGGTGTATAATTGTACTCATGCATATTATTTTCAATAAAAATATAAGTTGCAAAAAAAGAAACAGAGTATTGCTTCTTTAACCATTTGCAAAGCCTGTTCGACTCAAAGTTGATGCACCTCTAGGGTTTCTGTGCAGCTTCTGACCGCATCTCTTCAGAAGCACAGGAGCAGTTTCTCTTTGAAGCGAGCAACCATTCTGCACCTTTCATTCCTTGAGCCTCCTATATGAAAAGCTTCAGTAAAAACATCAGATTTACTAAAATATCCGCCAGGTTCAGTGTTGTGTTGGGGTGACTTTGTGTAAACGATTTGTAACCTTTCATCCAGGCAAGCAAAGAGCATCATGGTCCTTCGAGCTCCTCTGATGTCTGTCTCTGTGTCCTCTTTTATGCCCAGAGATCTTTATATGTGACAGTAGATGATGATATTTATCCAAACTGAATAACAGAAACAATTGTCTTATTGTTTTAGGAAGAATAAGACAATTAAATTAGAATATTTTAGCAGTTGCAGACTTTGAACTCATCTGTTCAACTGCTCGCAATATCGTCAATATACAGCAAAAAGAAGGTGAAGGCTGGCATCGTCTCTGTTTCAGAGTTTACTAAAAGAGGAGCAACAGAGGAGATGAATGGATGGAGGGAACACATCCAGAGAGGAAGGTCGAGCGTGTAGAGATAAGATAGCAGCCACAGAAGACAGAGAGAGTCAGACAGGGAGAAAGAGAGACTGGCAGAGAGACAGAGAAAGAGGAGAGGGGAGACAGAGAGCAGACGAGTGTGTGTGTGTGGACAATAGGGATGATTGACTGTGGCGAACCAGGCAGCTCTGCAGACAGGAGAGACACGCTGAGGCAGCAGGTGGGTAACACTCTTCTTCTCTCCTCTGTTCTGTGCCATTCCAAACAATTCATCAACAAGTCATCTAAAGGTAAGTTTCATTTACTATTGATAACCACGCTCATGTTCATTTACTTTTTGATAACATGCTTTACACATTTGTATCTGGTAGTAAATCAGTGAAAGCTGAAATATAGACTGACTATACAAAATAAGGAACACTTTATCTTTCCATGAAATAGACTAACGAGGTGAATCCCTAGGAAAGCTATGATCTCTTAATGATTTTGTCTATTAAATCCACTTTAGTCATGAATGGGAGGTGTATGAGAGGGAGAGGAGACAAGTTAAAGAGGGATTTTGAAGCCTTGACAATTGAGGCTATTGAAAAATGGATAGTGCAAAAGGAGCACTAACCCAATTTTAGCAGGGCATTTCTAATTTTCTGTACTTTCTGTGTAAGCCCTAATGATTATTAGCATCTTGATCACGCCGTAGTTGTTGAGGAATGAAACCCTTTGTTTGAAACATAAAGTAATAAGAAGTCAACAAGATTCAGAGTAACAGAGGCTTGTTGTGTGGGAAAAGATACAGTAGCCGGCATCACTCGTCCGTCTGAAGCATTTGCATGGCAAATGACATGATGGGTTTGACATGACAAGTTTCTTTCATCATTGGTCACATTCCGCCTGTCCTGAACGGAGCTCCTGAAATCCTTTTAATCAGGCAGAGCCCTTGTCATGTATTCACACTCCCCGGGGAAATTGCTGCTTGTTAGCTGTCACCTGCCTGTTCTCTCTGCTGGTACGCTGACTGTTGATAAGGCAAGAGGGGAGAGAACGCAAGTGGAAAAAAATACAAATTAAATGTATTAAAAGTATTGCTGTACAGTACTGGCATGGACATAAGGGGAGCAGTGGAGGTAATTAATTTTCACTGAAGCACCAAGCAGCCTTCTCCGCCCATCAGGGGGTCTGTGACTTTAAATTGCACATTTTAAGTATAAATTAGTGTGAAAGTCTAAAATAAAAAATGTATTTATTTATTTATTTACTCCCTTATTTTATTTGGGCTGAATTGCTTGAGGAGTGAAAACTTTCTCTTATGAAAATGACTCTCTTGGGGCGTTGAAGAGTATAGGTTGAACTTTCTGTTAGAATAATAAAGCCCACTGTGGTTCATTTTGGGATGGTAATGGGATGAGTTCATTTTCTAGTCACTGTCTACTATTGGGAAAACACAGTTTAATATCACTATGGAATTCAATAGAGATATCAGACCGGAAAAACTCAATAAAAAGTGCAGCATCTTAAGTTTCACATAAAGCATCAAGAGGGTGATAAATAATTTATTTTTTCTTTGAAACCCCAGGAACTAGACTCAAATACCAACTCTAAGGAACATGTGTATAGAATCAGAAGCAAAGTCCACCAAAGAAAACACTCTTGTATCAATAGTACTATAAACTTATTTCAGACTAAAAATTTGCTTTTGTGGCAGGACTTTTTTTTCTCTAGATTTGCATTAATGACTTTTTTAATTTACTTTCTTATCAATGTTAGTAGTTTAAAATCCTTCTCAGAAGTCATCAGAAGTTAGTTACATTAGTTATAAAAGCAGTGTGTTGAAAAATCTCTTCCCAGGAAAGCATGCCCCTGGAATCCCTGGGCTTTGTTAGAGAAAAGTGTCCTTTTTATGATTTTCACCCCGTCTCTAAGAGAGTCTGTGCACGTCACTGCTGTGCCCCTGTGGACGGGCTGAGATTCAAATCATTCTGGAGAGTGAGACTTCATTAACCTCTTGCAGACGTTTGGACATTGAGTAGAGAGGCAGAGGCAAGGCTGTTGTTGGCAGATTCCCTCAAACTGATAATTCTCATAATTCTCCACTAGTTTGGTTTCAATATCTTGCCCACAAAGCATCAGCGAGGGAAATGTGATGTACCCAACTCAAGAAAAGGATATTTATTGTGAGGTGTTTTTGTATCCCATATTTTATACCCATCTCTATCTCTCTCTCTCACACACACACACACACACACACACACACACACATATACACCACTAACTGACAAAAACTCATTGCATCATGACAGTTCAGCCAAAGCAAAAACACTGGCTGAAACCAAGTAATGAGTTAAGGAAACTGTCAAAGAGAGCAGCTGTGGAGCTGTTATGGTGAGGTTCCAGAAAGGGTAAAAGATAAATGAGCAAGGTGTGTTTGTGGCAGGTCGAAGATGTTAAACAGGTGCAAGAAATGTGCTGAAAAGGAGAACAATTTTCATGCAACGGGCATACACAATATCTGGTCAGAGGATATGTTGTGCAAACAAACCACATGAAAGCAGCATGAAACAAAAATTACACAAGTTTCCTTCATTGCCACACTACAGGGCTGGTAGAAGTTGTTGAACAATTTGTTAAAAATCTTCCAGTGGGACGGTCCTGGTGGCTCAGCTGGCCAAGGCGCCTACCATTTAACCGCAACATCTTAGGTTTTGAATCTGGCCTGGGACCTTTGTCGCATGTCACCCCCCAGTCTCTCTCCAAATTTCTCTACTGTGACTGTCTAATAAAGGCAGAAATGCCAACAAAATCCTCTGATCCTTAAAACATCCTCCGAACAAGAGATACAGAAATGATCCCATTGTTGGATGCTCAGCTTTCACGGGTCATTCCCATGATTATTCATATTTCTGAGAGTTTGCTTGTGTGAGAGTGCATGCAGGCATTCAATCCAAGCAATCACATATGTGCCCGTGCTTGAATGATGGGTAAGGGAAAACAGTGGGTAGAGTTTCAGAAAAAGAAAGAGGCTCTGGCTCTGGCTCCTCTTCATTACTGCCTGTGCAACAGCAGCTCTCCTAATTATGGTCCAAATCCTCGAGAGCCATTGGCAGACCAAACGTACTTATAATAATCAATCATCGCGCTTCCCAGTGAAGCATGTGTCAAAGCATTCATTAGTGCATGATAGCGCATTTAAGATTTCTCTGTTGTACCGCAGTGTATGAATTACTTAAGATGCCTAGAAATTAGCAGAGCAGAATGAGGTAAAGATATTAGTTAGAAATTATGGCTCAATAGCTTTGAATCAATGCACAAAGACTTTAACAATTCAACCAGGCTCTGCACAGGTGCTGATCGTGAGAAATATTTATTGAAAGTAGTTTTAACTTTGCCTGTAATTCTCCGTAGATGACACTGAAGCTGAGGACACCTTCTCTGCTGCATCATGGCTTCTCCCTCCTCTGCACCTTCCATCCTCCACCACGAGTCAGAGATCAACTCCTCTGAATACCCAAATCCCCTGTTGCTAAATAGCAGCACCTCGCTACCCATCAGATCTTCAGGCTTAGGAATGTCCTGCTTCACCATGACCTTTGGCGCCATCTCCAACATCACTGCTCTGGGCATCCTGGCCAAATCCCGCGTCCGATTTCGCCGCCAAGCCAAAGCGCCGTTTCTGCTGTTGGCAGGGGCATTGCTATTGGCTGATCTCGGAGGTCACGTGATCCCCGGTGCCTTTGCCATGTATGTGCACATGGATCATAGTCAGAGGTACAAAGTGGCAATGCATGCCATAGAGCCTGCCAAGACTTTCTGCCAGATCTTTGGGGCAAGCATGGTGTTCTTTGGCTTGTGCCCTTTGCTGCTGGGCTGTGCCATGGCAGTGGAGCGCTGTGTGGGCATCACCCAGCCGCTGCTCCACGCCGCCACCATCACAGTGACTCTCGTCCGCCGAGTTGTGCTGCTTCTGTCCTCTCTCGCCCTCCTGCTAGCAGCGCTGCCTCTATTCGCTGTCGGCACTTACGCTCCCCAGTTTCCCGGCACCTGGTGTTTCTTGCCCCTCCACGGCCCGCGATCTACAGCGGACACCAACCTGGCCCTGGCCTTCTCATGTCTGGGCCTCACAGCGCTCACACTCTCCCTGCTCTGTAACATCATAAGTGGCCTGGCATTGCTGCAGGCCAGGGTGAGCTCCCAGAATGTTAAGCCAAAGTCAGCGGCTCGGTGTCACCGTCATGCATCGTCCTCATCCTCATCGTCTTCCTCCTCTTTCTGCTCACTGGATGTGGAGATGATGGCACAGTTGGCTGTGATCACTGTGGTTTCCTGTGTGTGCTGGAGTCCCATTCTTGTGAGTACTGTCACTTAACACCAGCTGTTTAAAGGTTTTTTCCACCCTTAGTAGCCACTTGATGTATATTTACAGTCCCTAATAGTTTCTGAATATTGTAAATGATACAGTACTACATTCATAAGTGATTATGTGTCTCTCTTATATTAACAGATCCACATTCTTGTGTCAGTGATGCAGTTTTACCAAAGCTCCAGTGCCTCAGTCCCTCAACCAGAGGGGTTAACTCTACTGGGTTTACGTATGGCCTCCTGGAATCAGATCCTGGACCCCTGGGTTTACATCTTACTAAGGAGAGCAGTGCTGTACAGAGTTTGCTGTGCCCTCCACACAGAGGGATCCACTACGGCAGCAGGCAGCTCCTGTGCAGACTCACGCAGGCAGATCCCCAGTCTGCATTGACACTCTTGAGCATTTGTCTTATGGATTACAAAAGATTAATATTTCCCTCTTACTTGTGTATAAGACTATAACACCTTTCTTAATTATTTCCAACAAGGGTAAGTGAGGGTCATGCTGTGCCAGCCAAAAGTCTGTAAGACTGCAGTATGAACAGAGCATAAAAAGGGGTTTAACCCATCTCACAACATTTATTTTGTAGTATCTACCGGTGTCCTGTAGCCTACTATCGATTCGACACAACGGGCACCTGAAAATTCTGGTGGTTGAAATAAACTGAAGCAATTGGACGGGGTGAATATTGTCCAATCAGATTTGAGAAAGGCATGACGAGCGTCCAGTTCATCAAATGGCTGAGCTCGCTGAGGAGACTCACACCCAATGGGGGCGGTGCTCCGGTTGCAATGACACCATTCAATATGGAGTACAGAAAATAGCCTGATTCACTCTACATTTTCCAATTCTCATTCAGATTTCGAACAAATCTTCCAGTCGTTCAGAAATTATCACCGCTCTCCCTTGAACGCCGGGCTCCGGGACTCGCTCACGTATGTTTGACACGTTCTCAAATGTCGTTTGGATGTGAAGCGTTTACTACTATAACAACCGCGTTGACAAGCAGTGAGCTATGAAACTATTGTAACACTTCGAAACTGATAGTTTACTGTTAAAACGCTACATTGTTTCCATCCAACGCTCTCGACATCCGGAGGTGGATTTGAATACAGCGACTACACTTTCCGTTTAATTAACTACAACTTTTGCAGACAGGGTTAGTGGGTGAAAGGTGACATCGCTCCAGTTCGCTGCTGATTGGTAGGTAAGTTGTTGTCTACATTGCATGCATTTAGATTTTGCGCAGTAGCGATGCTGTGCATACATACACTAACCAAGCACTTTATTAGGAACACCTTACTAATACTGAGTAGGTATCAGCTTTCAGCTCAATGTCAACCGGCTACTAAGTGCCATCCGCCTCAAGGTTCGCTGTGTTGCATTCTGAGATGCTTTTCTGCTCACCACAGTTGTAAAGAGGTTATCTGAGTTAGCCTTTCTAACCAGTCTGGCCATTCTCCTCTGACCTCTCTCATCAACAAGGCGTTTCCGTCCGCAGAACTGCAGCTCACTGGATGTTTTTTTGTTTTTCGTACCGTTCTGTGTAAACTCTAGAGACTGTTGTGCGTGAAAATCCCAGGAGATCAGCAGTTTCAGAAACACTCAAACCAGCCCGTCTGTCACCAACAACCATGCCACGGTCAAAGTCACTGAGATCACATTTTTTCCCCATTCTGCTGCTTGATGTGAACATTAACTGAAGCTGCTGACCTGTATCTGCATGATCTTAGGCATTGCACTGCTGCCACGTGATTGGCTGAATGGATAATTGCATGAATAAGCAGGTGTACAGGTGTTCCTAATAAAGTGCTCGGTGAGTGTAATTTGACCTGTTGTGACATCCATTCGTGTATGTTGCCCGGATGTGAGCTGGTAGACTCTGTTCCACATTGCCTGCATGTTGATATGTGTTTATTGACAACTTTAGCGGTTTTCCGGGTGTTTGATATCATTCTTTTAGATATTATATAAGCTAAGTTACTTGTCTATACAGTATACCATTCAACCTCCTGAGTTAAACCCATGTTTGTCTCAACTTATGTCCATCCCGTCCAAAAAACCCATCTTTCCCCATTTCCTCCATGACAAGAATGCACAATGTGGCGAGTGTCTCAGTCTCTCTGGGTTCCCTGGGTCTGCTCCGTCTCTTCGGGGTCTCCTGGCCCTGGAGTCTGGCAGCAGGCCTTGGGGTCTACCTGGGCACAAGCAGCTGGAAATACTTCTACATCGCAGCGCGCACTGCGAAGAGAGACCTCAAGTAAGTTAAATGTGACCAAATAAAGTTCTGATCATATTTATGGCTCTACAGCTTTACTGACCTAACCTCTCCCTGTTTTTCCTCTTGTAACCCTCTCTAGTGGCCTGTATGTGCTCTTGAGAGTGAAGCTGGCTTTGTGGCGTTACATGCGTCGTGGGAGCAACATTCCTTCCATCTTTGCCCAGACAGTAAAACTCCACCCAGACAAACCGGCTCTGATCTATGAGGCCACAGGGGAAACATGGACCTTCACCCAGCTGGACCAGCTGTCTAACTCTGTGGCCCAGTGGGCGCGGGGTCAGGGGTGGGTCTCCGGGGACGTGGTGGCCCTCTTCATGGAGAGCAGGCCGTTACAGGTGGCCCTTTGGCTGGGGTTCGCCAAGGTGGGGGTGGAAGCTGCACTCATTAACTTCAACCTCCGCCGTGATTCCCTCCTACATTGTATTGGAGTGTCAGCATCGCGGGGCATTGTGTTTGGAGCTGAGCTTGCTGATGGTAAGACTATGACAAACGTGGTGGGACAGGCTGCTTGGGGAGTTAATATCATGCCTATTATTCAGTAGTTGATTTTATAAAATGCAGATGATGATCATTGTAAGCAAAAGCAATCATGTTGTTAGAGGATCATTTTTCATTTTGAAAAAAAAAATTAACTGTGATCCTGTTCTGATCAACTGCTATATTCGCTACTTAAGTGTTGCTATGTGACAAACAGAATATACATACATACACAGATGCTTAACTCAGGACATTTATAACTTGATATCTATTTCACAATTCATATTCATTTATCTAGCAGTCATTACGACTGCTAAACATTCTGCCTAGGCTCTTCCATTTGGTTGGTTAGTGACATTTTTGTATTTCATTAACATTCTGTCTGTGACATCACTCTCTCTGGTCAACATTGTGTCCTGTGATGTCACACTGTTGGCATTCTGTCTGTCTGTGTAACGTTTCATTGTTTGTGACGTGTTCAGCACTATGACATCACGCTGTTGGAGATCAACATTCAGCCTGTTTGTGACATCATATCTCTGAGGTCAACATTCCATCTGTGCCCTCTCTCTGTCTCTAGAGTTAGTTATTATGCTCATTATGCTTGCTTGTGACATCAATCAACATTCTGTTTGTTTCTCTATGACATTACACTTTTCTCTTCGTGGTTTCTGTGAGGTCACACTTGCTTGTCTGTGACTTCACTGTATGAATGTTTTCATTTGTTTTGTAGGCAATATTGCTTCATAAAGTCAATGACATCATAATCGGTGTCTCGCTTTTTACAAAAAGGTTAATTAAACAAAATCTGTTTATGTTTGTTTTTTACGTATTTATTCCACCATCACTAATAGTTGTGTTTATATGTTATGCAAACTGTAGCACTTGAACTGGCTTGACTGATGTCTTCTCTCCCTTACTGTCTCTCTCTCCTTTTACTGGTTGTCAGCCATGTTGGAGGTGAGTTCCTCCCTGGGCCAGTCCATGGTACGGTTCTGTACAGGGGAGCTCAGTGCAGAACATCTGGCCTGTCTGGCTGCCCAACCTTTGGACCCCATCTTAGCCTCTGCATCTACACTCCCCCCTCCCCCCTGCCTTCTCCCCAAAGGCTTCAATGGTGAGTGCCCCATCTCCCACTGAGCTGAACTCTGACTCTCTTCAGGACTTCATCTGTAAACATGTTAAGGGGGAGTCCGCTTTTAAACAACTCTTACACAACTGTGTCCTTATACTATGTTTGACTGATCACCCTTTTTGCTTGTTCCATTGGATTGCTGTTTTTTAAATTCCCAAAGTGTAGAAAATGAATCTGTATGCACCACAGATAGATTCATTTCTCTCACTCACTTGTCTAGTTTATGAACTGAGTTTCACTCGTAATTATCTTACTCGTGCCTGGCGAAGTGATTAGTTGGCTGTGCAGAACTTATGAGAGTTATGAGTCATTTTGTATTCAGGACAGTTCTTGACATTTTTCTGTGCACAGCAAGAGCCGTCTAGGGTAGATATGACTGACTGGTTGAGGTGTGTGCTGTCTGAATCACAAATGGCCAGTTACCGTTTAGTTCTCCTGAACAGTAGTAAGTCTACGGTAGGTGTATGAAGGCATAGCTCAGCACGCCACAAAAAGTGTGTGCATCCCGTTTAAAATAACAAAATGTTCACCAGGAAAACAAAAGCTACATTTTCTGTTATGACTTTCTTTCACAAATCAGGAGATATGAGATGTTATTGCTAGCACTATTGAATGCATGCATGACTTCAGCAGTGATGGATGTCTTCAAAATCTGTTGATAGACAAGGGTAACGTATGGACTGTGGTAGAGTTCAGGTTCTTATGAGGATTGTAAAATACTGTGAAGACACAAGTATGTATCTTACCATTTCAGCTTGCAGTTTTAATGCCGTACTGTATTCTCTTCTACAGACCGCCTATTTTATATTTACACATCTGGCACCACAGGACTGCCCAAGGCTGCCATTGTGGTACAAAGTCGGTACGTTTTCTTGAACTACCACTAGGATCACTCTGTAGAGTTGTTACAGTTGCTGCACAGCTCATTTTAGATAGATTTAGATTTGGGTTTGTTCCATTTTTTTTATTTTGTTTCCCCAACAGTTACTACCGGATTGCTGCTTTTGGGTATTACGCCTTCCGCATGCGTCCTGATGACATCATCTATGACTGCCTGCCTCTCTATCACTCAGCAGGTATGTAAAGATATCCTTGAGCTCTTGATGAATGCTAATCTTTCTTGCTAGGCCTGTATATCCTAAGTATGAGCTCTCTCCTCCTTGTCAGGTAATATCATGGGAGTTGGCCAGTGTCTGATCCATGGCCTCACTGTGGTAGTGAAGAAGAAATTCTCTGCCAGCCGCTTCTGGGAAGACTGCATCAAGTACAACTGCACTGTAAGGGCTTAAATATCTGCAGAATATTGAGAGGTGATGTAGTTTGTCAAATTAATTAGTATGAACTGTACATTTTGAACTAGTAGTGGCATAATAACAAGACTGTTTTCTCCCTGTAGGTGGTGCAGTACATCGGGGAAATCTGCCGCTACCTCCTGTCCCAGCCGGTGCGGCCATCAGAGAAGGGTCACCGGGTTCGGCTGGCAGTGGGGAACGGGTTGCGCCCCAGCGTGTGGGAAGCCTTCACGGAGCGTTTTAGGGTGGCGCAGGTCGGCGAGTTCTACGGAGCGACTGAGTGTAACTGTAGCATTGCCAACATGGACGGCAAGGTCAGCAAACACAATGGCCAATGTTACTTGTGTCTCCACTGATGCAAAATGAATTGGATCGAAGTGTAGCTAATTTTCTGTCTCGCCAGGTGGGAGCCTGTGGATTCAACAGCCGCATTCTCCCCAATGTGTACCCGATCCGTCTGGTGAAGGTTGACGAGGAAACCATGGAGCTGGTTCGGGACAGCAAGGGTCTTTGTGTGCCTTGTCGTCCAGGTAACTCCTACACAGATATTGTTGTTTCTGATCATTAACCTTGTCTATGTCGCTCTTTTGGTCTCCTGAAACCACTCCATTAACCTCCTCTGTTTCTCGCAGGGGAGCCGGGGCTTCTGGTGGGTCGGATCAACCAACAGGACCCATTACGGCGCTTCGATGGCTACGCAAGCCAGGATGCTACAAGGAAGAAGATAGCCCACAATGTCTTCAAGAAAAACGACTCTGCATATTTATCAGGTTACCGGTCAAGTTTTGTCACAATAAATATTGCATTACATGATAACTCACAACACCGGTCGCAATAGTTCTTATCAAAACTATGCAAATGTAAACACACAGGCGTATAGGCGTTTAAAGCTGTTGTTTTTATATACTTAAAGAAGCGGCTTTATATAGTGCAAAAAGCTTGAAAATTGAGACATGACAAATATAGACAGTGTTAAAATAGCCAGGCTGCCTTTGTCAGTGTTCATTATGGGTAATGAGTTATGAATGTCTAGTCACCTCTTTGACTATACTTAACTCAAAGTCAAACTGAAGTTCATCACCACAGTTGGGTTTTTTTTTTTCCTCCACTTCTTAGCCATCATAAACCTTCAGCCGGTCTCTCTGCCAGTCAGAAAGGCAAAAACTTTTATGTTAGATGATCTATTACAAACTTAATGAGCTTTGATTCCTTGACAGCGTTTTATTTTTCCTTCAGCCTTTTGATCCAAGGTTGAAAATCAATCTCCTTTTCGTGTGTCGACCTCAGGTGACGTGCTGGTGATGGACGATCTGGGCTACATGTACTTCAGGGACCGCAGTGGGGACACATTCCGCTGGAGAGGGGAAAACGTTTCCACCACCGAGGTGGAGGGCACACTCAGCAGTCTCCTGGGTCAGACGGATGTGGCCGTCTATGGGGTGGCAGTGCCAGGTGACAGATAACTTAAGCACTGTGTCTACTTTTAGGAGCACGTTCGGACCACAGTTGCCTTTTCCCTTTGGAGCTTTTTGCTTTGCACTTGTTTCTGTCCTACTTGCCAAGCATTAATCTGAATGTCTCATCATACCCAGGTGTGGAAGGGAAAGCAGGCATGGCGGCCATCGCAGACACGACGGGGACTTTTGACTGCAACGTTTTCTTGCAGGAGGTTCAACGAGTCCTTCCTCCATATGCCAGACCTGTGTTTCTACGAATCTCCCCACATGTAGACACCACGGGTAAATTGGCACAGGGCTAATATCCCTAATATCCCTCCTAAGTTCATAAAAAAAATGTCAACCATCACCAATGATTTCACGTCAAGAAATCACAATCTATTCTATATTCTGTGTCTCCATTTCCCTTCAGGTACATTTAAAATCCAGAAGACCAGGCTGCAGAGGGAGGGATTTGACCCACGGCACGCAACTGACCAGATCTACTTTTTAAACTCCAGAGCTGGGCGTTACGAGGCAGTAGATGAGGAGCTATATAGTGCTATAGTGGAGGGAAGAATGTCTCTATGAGATGGAAGAGCTAGTGGGGCAGTCAGGGTGCCTCAGCTGGACAGATGCTGCAGAAAGAGAGCATACATTTGTATGCTGGTGTCGGCATCAGTCTGAGTCTTTCTGCACCTCCTCCCTGGATTTTAACCATTCAGGGACCCTAGATGAAAGGGCTACTTAAATAGGCAGCCGCAGCACTGTTGCAGGTAATGTTTTAACACTGTATGAATAACACACCAGGACATAGTGTGAGGGCATTTATTCCCTTGTACTTTAAACATGTCCTTCTCATAGTTTAGCCAAATGAACACCTCAAAAGCCTTTGAGCTTCACCGACATGAAGTGAGCATCCTGCGGATCCCACTTGAAATAGGATACATGTTACAATATGAAGATTTGTCTGCTGGTTACGACAGCATGGAGGGGTATCAAGGAAAGCTCTGTGTTACAGGGTATGCTCCCTTAATGAAATATTCTGAAAGAATAATCACGTCTGTGTGGGTTCAAGCAATACTTGAGCGTGAAGTTATGGAGTTACTGCTGTGTGTCAGGATGAGGCTGTAAAGAGTGGAATGCAACATGCAGTACATGTGGCCGCTAGATAGGACACTAACCTTAGAGGTTTTTAATGCAATGTTACATATTGATGGAAAAACTAAACCCACTTACTTATCATGTTTGAAGTAATGAACAGATTGCACTGGCACTGGTTTGCAAATACACACTCATTGTTCCTGTATGTGCCTTATATGAATTTTTACATCTGTGTTCCAAAATATTTGTGTTTAATGCTTTTCCTGGAAAAGAGCTCAAAAGAAAGTGGAAATCACAGTAATAAATCTTTAGATTCAAGTCTTACAAAGCTCAGTCACACACACAGCGATCGCCATCCTATGTAACTGATGTCTTATTAGTACATTAATGTAGGTATAAATAATTGTGAACCTAAGCATAATTTCAGATCTCCCGGCATACATTTGTTTGGTTGTAACCCAAATTAAATATTTTAAAACATGTTTGTGTTTGATTAATGTCATTCATAATAAAACTTTAGAGATCTTGCGCTCATTTTTCTTACTTTATTAGCTATCTAGTACTGTGGCTTGCCCTTTGTACGGACACAATCATCTCTCAGGGGAAACAGAAATGACCTATTCTTCACAAGCTTAATTAAATAGCAGCCCTTGATTTCTTCCATTAGATAATAGCTTTCTTCTGTATTGTGATGCAAACGCTGCTTGTCTGCATGGTGAATTAGGACTCCACTGATAAGGATATCCTTGTGGGGAGGATTTTCAGTGGATGCTCTTTGCAGGCAGTGCAGAAGTATGGAAAGGCTCTGGGTGTGATGATATCTGTGAAGGTGTAGAGGGGCGTTCTCTCTCCAGGGTCGAAGAAGGTCACCTTGCCTCGGTCCATGTCCAGCACCACTCTGACCACTTGTGGCTCCTTGGTCATGGTCAGCGGGGCCCACGGCGCGGTGCAGGCCTTATGCTCTCCGTTGCGAAACCTTATAGTCCAGAACCCCTCTGCCGGCGTCAGAACGTGCTTGCCCTTCCTGTTGATGGACTCGCTGGCTACACCCACCACCCAGTAGGTGTTGTCCTTCACCTCCACATCCCAACTGTGGCGCCCAGAGCGAAAGCCCTCAGAGGCCAGCATCTCGGCACTGATGTCGAAGCGTTCTGGATTGTCTGGCAGCTTGAAGATTTGAGTGCAGCTCTGCACAACTGTCAGATCCTCTGACAGGATGAAGCAGCTAGCTGCTGTGTTGGGATCCAGAACCACAGGAGCTTGGGGAGCAAAAGAGGCACAAGTGAATGAGCGTAAGGGAAAGAGCTGACCAATATGAGATGACCAATATTGCTGCTAAAAGAACTCACTGTATTTAATTATACTCTTCATCTTCTCCCACACTTGATATCTCAGAGAGCCCAAGTGCTTCGCCACATCAATCAGAGCACCGGAAATCATTTGTGGTTCCAAGGGACTTCGCCAGGTTCTGAAATGATACAGTGGAATTAGTTCTCTGAATTGTGTGAATTGTTTCATTAAAGCTATCTTAAAAAATAGGCCTGCTTGGGCCTTAGATGTGACTATAACGCACATACCTCTTTATTGTGTCCTTGTAGTTCTGAAAACCAAATGGGAGAGAACAACTTTCACCATGTGATGTGCATATGTATGTATAATGACTTTGGTTTAATTCGATTTGTATTTCCAAGCATCAGTCTTATTTACCTTTAGAAAAGGGATGTCTTGAGATCTCATCTCCTGCTCCGCTATTCTGATGGTGTTGGTGAGAGATGTGACTTCATTGCTCATCTCCTCAATCTTCTGGTTGATTGTCTGATTCTTCTGATCCTCCTCAGCCTTTAAAGCAGAAAGTCTGGCAGCCTCTTCTTCTTTCAGGAAGTTGTGAAGGGCTTCAAACCCCTCTTTGATCTGTCTCTCAGTATGCTCAGCTTGGGTCTGGAAAGAGACATGATTGAAAGGTAATCACTCCCCCCTCTCTCTCTAGTATGTTTAAAGTAGCATTTGGTGCTGATGGAACTGACAGTACCTTGACATGCTCTGCCGTTTGCTCGCAGACCATTTTCGCCTTCTTGTACAGCTGCAACTTCTCTTTCAAAGGCAGCAGTGCGCTCTTCAGTTCCTCCTAGAAGGTCAATGACAAGGCATCAACACTTAAACACAGGGTCAATCTGGCAGGCAGTCAAGCTGTCAGCACAATGTGGGCCTTTCAGCTGCCACACACTCTTCCACGGCAGCATTCCCCTACAAATGCAAAGCTGCACAATACAGCATTGAATTAAAGAGACAAATCTATAGAACTGGATAAATGCCCTGGCAACATTAGCAGAGCTGGATTCATGCAGCTGTGAGAATCCAGAGAGGGACACAAGGTGGCGGCCAATAAATTCATTTCACATTAGCCTCGATGCGCTCAAGGCTTTCCCCGTCTTAAGAAGAAGTCAAGGAGGGCAGGTGGAGAGAGCAGAATGAATAGTGTCACACATTGGAGAAACCTTATGGGAGTCTAGTTTCAAACTCCTCAGGGGCCCAAGCACTGGCTGACCAAAAATATAAATCTATTATTAGAATGTTAATGAACTCTGCCAAACACCTTCACAGATAGCCATGTGTTAGAGTATATCAGGTTCAGAGAAGCACAAAGCTGCAATAAAAAACACAATAAGCAGTGCATTTTCTTAAAAGTTGATAAGTTGTAAATTAAACAAAATAATGTCTGGGTACAATGCTTGTGGAATGATGAATATACTAATATATATATACTAAGTAATCGTAATCTTTAGCATGCCGCTCTGTTTTAATTCCAAGGGCTGGCCAGTATTATTGTAGACCCCAGGTAGTATCACCCATTTTTTTTTTTTTTTTTTTTTTTCATTTTGAAAATCTGGTCTAAAAAGTCATACATCTAACACAAAAGACCAACTGCAACAATGCAAGATACACTTAAGTTTTCAATAGATATTTTTTTTCCAGTTGCAAATATCAGCAAGAAAGAGAGGGAAAAGCTTGAATTCCAATGGTAACCAAAGATTTCCAGAGCAGCTGATGTCAGAGGTTGACTCTTGATGAATCATATCAAGGGATACATTTCAAAGAATCGAAATGCTCTACCAAAGTGAAAAATCACTTAGAGGTGACTTCGACCATGTGTCTTTTTCTTGCCTACCTTACAGTCGTGAGCCCCTTCCCCAATGGGGTAGAGCCTGTGCCCGATGTGTGCAGCTGCTTTCTCACACACAGCACAGATAGGCTCCAAGTCTTGCAGACAGAAGAGGTTGAGTTTTTCTCCATGCTGCGCACAAGCCTCTGGGTCATTCTTGCTCCTGTCCTCCTTGAAGGATTCGCAGGCCTTCTCCAGCACACTGCTCACCACTATGTGCTCCATGGATGAACGGCGCCAGCACAGAGGACAACAGCGTGAATCCCCACTGCCTTGTGTGTCCCAACTGTCCTTAAGACAGGCTTTACAGAACCGGTGTTTGCAAGTGAGCACCACCGGCTGATTGAGAATATTTCCACAAATCGGACAAGAAAGGTCGTCTTCAGCACGTCTGGTGGCCATTCTTCTCTAGAGGGCTTTAAGGACAAGGCAGGATCAGATATGGTTACAACGCCCCTCCCACGCTTCAGGGAGGCTGCCTCATCTAAAGCTCAGTAATGCTTGGAAATAAGTGTCAATAACTCAGCTCCCACAGGAATATCCCGTGTTGTGCTGTGTTATGCTGAGCATGCACATTGCACATATTCAAATAAATACCGCCCTCAGAATAAAACGCATCAAGATATTGTATCTGACTAGACATGAGCCAGCAGTAGCTTGAATAACACAAGGATGATCGCAGAGAAGAGGGTGATGGTGAGATATTTGCACTCAAGATGACCCTCTGATACCAGTTATGCTATGGTCGCCTCTAAGTTATACGAGAAGTGTGTTGAAGCAACATGTCGCAGTGGAATTAGAGGGTTTATTAAAGACTTTCAGGTGAAACAATATCCAAAATAACTCAGTGAGGATATAAATAGAGTCCATTTGGGTTGAGGTTGGGTGAGTAAGGAAATACTCTGCTGACCATTGGAAGATTTTTTTTCATTTGACACTCTATTCAAAATCCCATATAGTCAAACCCATAGTAGTATAAAAACAGTATACACAGATCTCATATTATTCTAGGTTTCCAGTGGTTCTTGACTAACACTGAGATTTCTTTTTTCTCATTTGAGGTTAGCCAGTCTGCACAGTCTGTAGACTTTACTTATTAATTAACAGCTACCTCAAAGCAAGATGTGTGCTCAGTATCAACACATTAATTTGTTAACTTTAAGAGCAATTAACAGTTAGCTAATCTTGTTTGTACTGTAATCCAATATTTTGTAGTGGGAGTAAGTTCACAAGGATCAACGCTGCACCAAAAATAGAGCAAGAGAGAGAGAGGGGGTCGGGAAAGAAAAAGCTCTAGGAATACAACTCAAACATGAGCTAACTGTGCAGGCCAGTATTGCCTCAGCTGTAGAGTAAACTCTATATACAGGGAGGTTTGTTTTTGTGCCCTCGCCTCTCACACATTCTATGTTAAGGTTCAAAGTCTATTACAAATCAGGCAGGACAGTCTTTAGAGCCTATCTGCTCCCAGAACTACTTTCAGCTGTTGAGGACTCATCCACAACAACAGTAGATCAGAATCAGGCTTTAATGGCCAAGTATGCAACACATACAAGGAATTTGACTTTGGTTAAAAGCCCCAGCTTCCGTTCCTTAACATTCATACTGTACATACATAACACTCACACCTACTCCACACATATATACTTTCATACCATGCTAAGACATATACTTACTTTCTTATATAGGCCTATACACATACAACGGCAATATATACACATACAGTATAATGACATTAGAGTCATTCATCTGGCATCAGTGCAGGATGTGGGATTATATAAACAGAGTGCAAATGTATGCAGTAGTGCAAAAATAGGTATTATTTACAGTTATAAACAAATCAAGTGTCCAGATTTATTTGTTCATGACTTCATGTGATGGCGTGTGGAAAGAAACTGTTACGGTGTCTAGTTGTTTTGGCCTTCAGTGACCTGAGGCGCCTGCCAGAGGGAAGGAGTTTGAATATGTGATATCCAGGGTGCGAGGGGTCGGCAGTGATTTCCCCTGCTCTCTTCCTGGCTCTGGAGATGAGCAGGTCATGGAGGGTGGGCAGGTCAGCTCCTATGATCCTATCCTATGACAGACTCTATGATTGCTGAGTGGCAGGTTGAACTTTTTTAGCTGGTGAAGTGCATCCTCTGTTGGGCCTTTTTTTTTTTACAATGGAGTCAATGTTGGCTGCCCATTTTCAGGTCCTGGTTAGATAGTGGTTCCCATCACTGTTTTGTCCAGTATGGGAAGAGGGGGCATTGGTGGGGGGATCCTCATGAAGGCCACCGTCATCTCCATTGTTTCGAACGTGTTGCGCTACAAGTTGTTGTGGCTACACCATCGGACCAGCTGTCCAACTTCCCATCTGTAAGCAGTCTCGTCACCATCTTGGATGAGACCAATGACTGCTGTATCGTCTGCGAACTTCAGGAGTAGATAGTAGATGTGAAAATGTCCATCATTCTCTCTGAGAGCTATGGATTAATGTGTGTATCTGGAGCAGGCCTGACTATGGTTACACACTCAGTGATCTGGTCAGAGGTTTTTCCCTATAGATGTTAATATGGAAGCTGGAAGAATTTAGAGATGTTCAATTCAATAGTACTGCAATTCAAAGTTGATACATCCAAATGCATGTCTACCTTCCCCCCCAAAACCCCTTAAATGATCATTATAAGGGATAACTGTATGTCAAGATGATATACTGAATCAAATAATGTCCTTCAGCTACAGACAGACACACTTAGTTGATCATGTCTGTTTCACTGAGATGATAGGTGAGTCCAATAACAATCATTTGGCCATGACTACAATCTATGTAGTTTAGAGAGTTACATTTGTGTCCTTGCATCACTTTCTGTTTGTTGTTATTTTCTACCACACCTCCTCCTCTCCACCTTGAGCGCTCCCTGACCAAATAAGTGATGGCCTCGTCGACATGCCGAGCAAAGATTTGATTTGTGTCCATGCCATTGTTGGCTCCAGACCAGAGCTACTGATAGTAACAGCCGGCTAAGACGAGTCAACAAGCCCCTCATGGACACTAAATCCTGCACACACTTTATGCTGTCAATTTAGCAGTTGCTCTGCATGCAGTCTCTGGGCAGATATAAACCTCCTTTTGATTACATGTTTCTTGGTTTCTGTATAACTTAAACATTAAAATATCTGACTTTAATGTTTTATATTACACTTATATGATATTCCACACTCCATAATAATAATTTTCCATGATGTAGTTTGAACTTTTTACAGTTGTTCTATTTGACCTAGTTGAATTAGACTATTAACAGCAGTTTTAATTTGACAAAAGTTTTTTTACAGTATTTCGGTTTTAAAATAACTTTCATTGTGAAGTAGTAGCAGTTTTTTGTAATAAAAATTACATCTAAATGATTGAGATTAAAAAGAATGGGGAAGGACAAATGGATTGCTTTGCTCTGTGTGTGTTTGTATGTGTACACACAACTACATATGTGTGTGCATGGGAGAGTGTATGTGCATGTATGCACACACACCCTCTATGCACACGCACAATGAGGAGATGGTAACAGCCATATTACAACATAGCCTAAGGAGCCCTTGAGGGAGAGCAGGCAGTCTCTGTGAAAGTGAAAGTTTTCCGCAGAATATCTTTACACATTTTCCATTTCAAAATGCTGGTTTTTCCAGATCTCATTTTCAGTGTTCAACGTTATGTATGCTCATAGTGGCTGGGCAACATGTCAATTACGCCTTAACACTGCAGCTGAAGATCATTCTTCACAACAAAAAATAAAAAGATAGAAAATGGCAGTTGGTCTACAACAACATAAAATCTGTCCTCATCTGTATCTGGATAGAGCAAGTTTTTTCCATACTTTAAGTGTAATTCCTAAACTTTAATCCCCACACTAAGCTTACCTTACAATCTTCGAATGCCTCCTTTATCAAATACACTCTGTGATTCTTATGCAGGCCTGACTTGCGGCACAGAGAGCACACGGGCTCCAAATCCACTACGCAGAACAGAGACAGTTTCTCTCCGTGGTCTTCACATGTTTTCTGTGGAGGTCCATGGTTCTCTTCAAAGCAGAGAGGACACTCTCTAGTACCATGTTGTACCCAGAACGCCTCTAAACAAGAGCTGCAGAAGCTGCAGCCACAGTAGATGCAGCTGAGCACCAGTGGAACCAGGAAGATTTCCCCACACACCGCGCAGGAGGACTCGTCCACACCCTTACATGAGTTGTCCTCCACATCGTCCTCCATCTGTGAAAGCTAATGCAAGACTGAAGGGTCTCTGCCAGGCAGCAAGATCTATGTCCCCTATGTGTGTACACTATGTACCATGGGTGTGCAACCACTTATAGTCATGGGGTCGGGGTCGGGGGGGTCTGTAAGGCACAACTCAGCCCAGCTCCTCTGGTTGCACCATAAATCAACATACACTTTAAAAGTACACTGACACAGGTTTTAAGTTCAAAGCATGCAAATGAAAAATTGGAGAGGGCACAGAAATGTTCAGAAAGTCA